>NC_136792.1:25658583-25663583 GCF_951216825.1 Electrona antarctica
TATATAGCATTTGAAACAGACTTATAGCATGTCATGTAGACAGCACAATAAGTGCATTGTATGTAGTCATAGCACTTCATAGTATATATGTACAGCATAGTATAGCATATATGTGTAGTTTATATGTATAGTGTCATTATATAGATATGTTCTAGTTATAGTTTATATGTATAGTGTCATTATATAGATATGTTCTAGTCACGTTCTTAGCTTACGCATGTTTCGCGATAAATGCATTTTTACATATGTGATGTATTCCCATGCTTTTTGTTCTTGCCTATTGTAAGTCGCTCTGGAGTAAGAGCGTCTGCTAAATGCCTAAATTGTAAAATTGTAAATTGACAGGGGGGAGTTTCCCCGGTTGGACGTAGCCGTGGAAGGAACCATGTTTGAGGTAGTTTAGAGACCAGGATTACTGCATGTTTTTTGTGAGGGTACCTACCCTAGGGGACACGGGAGAACATGCAAACTCCACACAGAAAGGCCCTTTCACCAACCCCGCCTCGGGTATGGACACTGATGACGCGGAGGAGAGAACACGCCCCTAGCGCCCAAACAGCATCCCCAGCGGGAATCGAACACAGGACCTAGCTGTGAGGCGACAGCACTACCGACTGTGCCACCGTGCCCCCTCCCTTTTGGTGTTTTAAGCATTTTGTTATACTTTAGCTATTGAAAAATAGCAGATCTACAAGCTCATAGGACAGCACTCACTACAAGCTTGTAGATCTGCTATTTTTGAAGAACCGTGTGGTGCAAATCTTTGAATATATATTCTTTCAGAGCGAAGGTTTTAACTCAAATCTTTGCTTCTGGGGGGGTCCCTCCCTGGAACAACATATTTTCAGATGGGGTCGGCAGCCAATTACATATAGTTTTGGTCCTTGACATGGGTTTTTCAAGAAAACTGTCAGGATTTAGAAGACATTTTGTAGAATCGTCCTCAGGTTCCCAAACCTTTTAGTCAGTGACGCAAAAGAGAAATTTGATGTCTCTCTGGAACCCAAAATAGTAAAAAATAGCCGAAAATAATCTATTCTACAAGCTCACAGCACTGCACGAAGTGAATTATGGAATTTCTTTGATTGTTCTTTTATTAGCTACATTACATTTTTTGGGAATATGTTTTGAAAATGTTTTGAAATAAAAATAATTAAAACCAAAATGTAGGAAAAAAATCAGACCTGTTTGAAGTGAGTGGTGTAACAGCGCCCCCTTTTGGTACCCTAAACATACATAGGGACATACACTGTATAGGGACACAGGGACACTATAGGGACACAGCGACGGACAAAGCTGGGCATTGGAGTGGCTGCACCCTATGGTTGCACCACTCATTAAAATGTGTCCCACATTGTCCCGACCCAGTGTTGGGAACACAAGCAATTACTTTGTTGACCGGAGTACCTCAGGGCTCTATACTGGAGAATTGTGTGTGTTTTGTCTTTATTGTTTTTTTTGTTTTTTCTTTATAGGCATTGCATTTCACAGCTGAACTTGTCGTGCTACATGCGATCAGTGATCCTTGAAAAAAAGAGAGCAGCCTGCTCGCAATGGTCTCATCATCCCTGGACAAACAACAGGTCAATACATTGTAGTTTGAACTCACCGCAATTAGTGCTCCCTCCGCGAGAAGAGACTTACAGCTCAGGGACGACTGCTTTCGTGTAGCTGGACAGAGCACAGAGTACAGGACAATACACAACATCTTAATTCATGACCCACCATAGCCCCCTGTTTGTGTTTACCCCCCCCCCCCCCCCCTCTCTCTCTCTCTCTCTCTCATCCAATTAGGGAGAAAAGGTTTCCCAGCTGAATGAACACACATACTGTACACGCATACTGTAGGTATGCACGCGCGCACGCGCACGCACGCGCGCACGCACGCACGCACGCACGCACGCACACACGCACGCACACTGACACGCACGCACACACACGCACACTGACAGACACACATGGCACACATGCATGCACACACGCACGCATTGTGTCACCAGAGGCAAAGGGCTCTCCAGACACCTCTGTCTGCTGACATCCAAATGACATTGGGACTTGTGCGTGTGTGCACATGTGTGCGTATCTGCGTGTGCGTACGTATGAGAGTGATACATGTAGGTGATGTGTCTTTAGAGACATCAACCTGAGAGAGAGAGAGAGAGAGAGAGAGAGAGAGAGAGAGAGACAGACAGAGAGAGAGAGAAAGAGAGAGAGAGAGATATAGAGACAGAGAGAGAGAGAGAAAGAGAGTGAGAGAGAGAGATAGAGATAGAGAGAGAGACAGAGAAGTGAGGACACAGCCAACAGCCTTGGTGAACAACAGAGGGCTGATGATGGAAGACTGCTCATAAATAACACTGACTGAAGACAGACAGACAGACAGACAGACAGACAGACAGACAGACAGACAGACAGACAGACAGACAGACAGACAGACAGACAGACAGACAGACAGACAGACAGACAGACAGACAGACAGACAGGCAGGTTAAGCCACAGAGAAAGAGAGGACAGATATTACAGAAGGACACACAGCCCAAAGGGACACGTAACAAATCAAGAGTCTGGATGTCCTCTGTCTCTGTCTCTGTCACTGTCACGCGCACACACACACGCATGCACGCAACGGATTGTGCGGCCCTGTCTTTCCCTAGTGGTCTGATCGAGGGTAGCTACTGGGACGTAAGTGAGGGGTATGATGTTCGAGAGACCCGAAACCCTGATGACCTTGGGATACATCACTGAGGATACGTCCCAGTTGCATCCAGGCGATGTTATTTTCGTTCTGGAACCTTGTTTTTGTGGCTAGTCATGGCAGTCTATAGGATTTAGGTTAGGTTTGTTTACTGTTTAGAGCACTTATAACGTAAAGTAACGTTTAGGGCACCACTAAATGACAGCATAAGACGTCATGTGGCCGATATACATATACATCTTGTAACTAATTTTGTTTCATACAAAGAAGTAAGCCAGGATGGATAAAGGAAAGAAACAACTTCCTTTTCATGTTTGTCTCATTTCCCCCCCAAGTGTGGTAGGGGGCATGCCGCCCTGGGTGGGCATGCTTAAAACAAACATTTAAAATTAAAAGTCCATATTCTTGTTTGCCACCTCGTCATCTAGCAGCAGGAATAAGAGATTGGTCCAAAGCAAACTTTTATGTTTTGCTACTGCAGTGCAGTAAAGAAGTTTTCTGATTATTTTAAGTCTACTTTTGTGTTTGTGTGTCTAAAACTATCCCTATTTCCCCTATTAAAAGGTGAAATCCTCTTCATTTAAGTGTCAGAATGGACCCACAGCAGGTCCGTTTTACAGTTTCACAGTTAACTCATCAAATTGGATTTCGCTCTAGAGCCTGTTATTGGACAGGATAAAAACTTTGTAGGATAGCTTTCACCTGTGCCTCCCGACCACCTCCCCGTGTTCATTTAACTCTAAAATTGTAAAAGTTATACAAAAAGGGATTTTATTGTGTTCCCCATGATCAGATCAGAAAGGTGTCTGTGTGGCCTTGGCCTCCAGTAACCGCTCTCCCTCTCATCTGCCCCCAGAATGTCCCCTATATAAAATCCAATACTAATTCAAATGAAATGAATGAAATGTGGTCGTGTAGACCTTCAATTAATCCTGTGCGCCAGGGCAGGGAGGAAGAGGAAGCCATGTATATTAGAACAAAAAAGAAATAACCTATGTATCAGTTATAACACCAAGGGGCACAGTGGCACAGTCGGTAGTGCTGTCGCCTCACAGCTAGAATGGTCCTGGGTTCGATTCCCGCTGGGGACGCTGTGTTCTCTCCTCCGCGTCATCAGTGCCCATACCCTAGGTGAGGTTGGCGAAACGGCCTTTCTGTATGGAGTTTGCATGTTCTCCCCATGTCCCCTAAGGTAGGTACCCTCACTAAAACATGCAGTATAGTCCTGGTCTCCAAACTGCCTCCCCCTGGCCAGCCGGGGTGGGAGGGGAAAGGAGCTGGTTGGAATAACGTGTTCCTTCCACACGCTATGTCCTACCGGGAAACTCCCCCCCCTGTGGGTCCAGGTGAAAAGAAGCTCATGCAGCATGAGGTCAGTCCGTTGCTCTCCCCAGGTTGGCGGAGGGAGTGTAGAGCCCAGGATGGATTACATTAGATAATTGACACTGGGTGAAAAATGGGTTGCAAAATTGTGGGATAAAAAGTTATAAAATCAAACAAAATGTATTTTAATTGGATCCGAGCAGCGCACACGCTGTCCCTCTTCCACTGATTTCCTGATTTTACAATAACATAGTCATTCTCTATGGAAAATGGGAAAAATCACACCCATGTGAACTGAGCGGTGCAGTGTGTGTGTGTGTGTGTGTGTGTGTGTGTGTGTGTGTGTGTGTGTGTGTGTGTGTGTTTGTGTGCGGGTGTGTGTGTGTGTGTGTGTGTGTGTGTGTGTGTGTGTGTGTGTGTGTGTGTGTGTGTGTGTGTGTGTTAGAATGTAATTTCTGAGGAACGTAGCCCTAGAAAACATGAAGACGGAGGCAGTGCGATACCTATGTGGAAAAGGGGAGTATCGAGGCGAGAGAAGGAAATAGAGTAAGCATGGAATGGATAGGAACGGAAGAGAGCTGTGGAATAAAATACAGAGGAAGAAGGCAGAATGAGGATGAGAGAGAACGAGAGGTTCCAAATATACAGGACACACATAGTGTGCGCGCACGTGTGTGTGTGTGCGTGCGTGGAAGGGATGTGTGAAGCGTGTGAATTAATAGTGAGCTCATACAGATGTTGGTGCCGCCTTGTGAGATAACGCTCACCGCACACACTATAGAGAACAGTGTGGAGTGTGAGGTTCACCCAGAGGACACCTGGTGCAGTGAAAACAACTTGAACGGATTACAGGCATGCAGATCTACCGTATACACAGGACTTACACACTGCAGAACGCTGTGTGTGTGTGTGTGTGTGTGTGTGTGTGTGTGTGTGTGTGTGTGTGTGTGTGTGTGTGTGTGTATGCGTGTGTGTGTGTGTG
>NC_136792.1:25666083-25711867 GCF_951216825.1 Electrona antarctica
ATGCACACATATTCATTCACAACACACAGAGAAGGAGAGAGAAAGAGAGAGAGAGAGGCTTTGTCCACACGTACACAGGTATTTCTTTTATAAACAGAGCTTTTTCGTTTTCGATTTTGATCTCTGCGTGCGTCTACACGGCCCATTTTACATAAATCTCTCTGTCCAGTAGCTTAAGTGACGTGGGTAGCCCAAAACTCTGTTTGTATTGACCACATGGGGCGCAAAAACTGCGTTTTCAAAAATTCTGTTTAGTTTTTAAAACCACACAGTGGTTTGTCTTGACCACACAGGCACAACCCTGTTAAAACTCTGTTTGTCTTGATCACACGGGCGCAACCCTGTTAAAACTCTGTTTGTCTTGATCACACGGGGCGCATAACAGGCCTCATCATTAATACCACCAAAACCAAAGTGATGTCCATCAACACCACCACACAGGTACGCATCACCATAAATGATGAACCGCTTGAAGTCATTGACGACTTTGTGTACTTGGGAAGCCTGATTAGCAAGGACAATGGTGCACAGAAAGACATCCAGCGCAGACTTGGTCAAACACGCAGCACCTACACAAGACTCCATAACATCTGGAAATCCAACACCATACAGTCTCAAAACCAATATGCGCTTATACAGTACAACACCCTGGTCAAGCCGGTGCTACTGTACGGGTCTGAGTGTTGGCGTATAACCAACATGAGCAAGGTCAGCTCCTTCCACAATGGCCGCCTGAGGAAGATGTGCCATATATTCTGGCCCAACAAAATTATCAACAAAGATCTCTATAAAGACTGGCTGCCGAGACGTGACCACAGACTATTCCGAATGCCCCCAGAGCGGTTCCCCAAAGTGGCCCTCAGATGGACACCCCCAGGGAAAAGGAAACAAGGCCGACCTAAGATCACCTGGCGCAGAACGGTAGAGGCTGAGCTGCTGGAGATGGGTCTCTCATGGGGCACGGCACAACTGGTTGCCAAAGACTGTGAGGAACATTATCGATGCCTTATGCCCCATTGGGGGCGAAGAGCATAAGTAAGTAAGTACATGTGGACGGGGCCACACTTTCTGATGTGGTCCCTGATCCAGGAAAGGTTGGCCACTGATCCAGCCCTCATTCTGTCTTTCTGTCTGTTGTCTTTAATTCTTTCTCACTCTTTCTTTTGTCCTGTACCCCCCCCCCCCCCCCAGCTCCAGTTGGGTAACAGCACTCTACACGCCACATTAATTTGCGTGATTAGGTTTCAGACTCTCTACCTCTGCTATGCTCTCAATACTCTTTGCCCTGAAGCTAGTAGAGTAGATATAAGTGGAATCTATTTGTCTCTTTTTCATTTCCACTTCTGACGTCCCTCTCTTCATTATTCAGCCTCACCATTATGTCCCTTAAGGTTCTTTCTTTCGTTCGTTCGTTCATTCATTCGTGAACCTGTTTATCTCACAGAAGAGGCTAGATTATATTTCTTATTGGTTATGGGTTTCTAATCGCATGCATTGTATGAGTGTAATGTTCTAATTTCATCTTTTTGAGGACCAAATGTCCTCAAATGGGGTCAGGAGAAAACGGAATGAAAATAACCCTGCAGTAATTAACCCAATCAAACGACTCGCCTGAGGAAGCATCATTGCCGGCCTTCTTATCACCTCAAACCTGTTTGGTTATTTTCTATGGACGGAAAGATAAGTGGGGCCCTATCTTATCTCATAGTAGGCTAATTGACTAAGATAAGTGGGGCCCTATCTTATCTCATAGTAGGCTAATTGACTAAGATAAGTGGGGCCCTATCTTATCTCATAGTAGGCTAATTGACTAAGATAAGTGGGGCCCTATCTTATCTCATAGTAGGCTAAATGTATTTTGCCATTGACTTGACCTAAAAAGTTTACGCGGAAAAAAACACGTTTACGCTCATTTATCAATGCGATTTACACCCAAAAATGGGCGTACACCGAAATCACCGTAATTTTCCACATTTATCATTCCAACATGACTTTGGACTTTGACGTATGGCACGCCAAAGTCTGGCCGGGAGTTGTCGTATGCTTTGTCTGCACCCATTTTCTGTCATTGACAAGCGGAGCAGCATTGTCTGACAGGCATCTAAACATAATTCACTCCTAAATTGTATAGCCTAGCTATAAAACTAATAAATAATACATGTGAAAAAGATATATTTTGTAAAGGCATGTCATATGAAATTGGTAGGATATTTCCAAGTGTACAAGCAATTAAAATTACGCAATTAAAAACAATGTTACAAGTTAGATGCTTAACTTGCTTAAGCCATTAAGACAGTGCTTTGCATGAGCGCACATGTGAGGATTTTGGGAGCGACACGCTGTCTGTGCTGGAATATTTTCATAACATGGAGAGACATTGGAGATTGCTTGAGGTGGAGAGTGACGTCTCCCTTTGGTACAATAGGCCCAACCCGGTCTCACAGGAATAGTAAGATATGCACGGAACTGCAATTCTGTACATACACGACTAGAAAAGCCCCAAATCTGTACATATGACACTGAAATACCTCCCCATAGACAATGATGGAGGGGCGCCGTCTCTACCAAACTTGAGGCACCGCAGAGCGAGTTGCCGTGCCGAGCATTGTGAAGTTCGGTAGAGCCGACTCAGTCCAGCCCAGTTCGAGTTGTAAACCGATAGGCAGAGAATAGTAAATAATGTAAAATCCGAACTCACCCAGCCAGTCTGTGGGGTGGTGCACCTGTGGTTGAAGTGGCCCTCGTCAAGTGGATTGACGAGCCCCTTGAGTGGGCCCTTGATGAGGGGAGCGGCTGAAGAACTGGCAGCGAGCCGCCTGGGAGAAGACAATTTCAAACTCTGCTGGTTTGGACGATTAAAAAAAAAAAAGAGAGAGTGAGACAGAGAGAGAGAGAGAGAGAGAGAGAGAGAGAGAGAGAGAGAGAGAGAGAGAGAGACATTGAAAGTACACGTGGACGTGGAGGAGGCTGTAGAGGGAAGCGGACACAATGTCAGGCGCTGTACAGCGACCGCTAAATAGCAAAGCTGTCAGTTTCATTACTGTATGTTCATAAATACAAATGGTGCATTGATATAATGCCTTTATCTGAAGCACTTTACAATGTGCATTGCCCTCACCCACTCACACACACATAGCATGGTGGAAACCACGCAATTAAGGCATGCAAGGTCAGAGGCAGCTGGGGATCGAAGAGGGAACCTTCATCCGATTCCCACGCGGGAATGATAAATAATCACATGGTAATGTGCATGAGCAACAAATTGGTTATATTAATCATTCCAGCAGATGTGATCGCTATAAGAGTATTAGCAAAGGGGTTGGACCGGTAAAATCCTGAGTTAAACCACTTTCCGAAGGTCGGGAAAAATATCATGCTTTTAGTTTTACATGCTTTGCCAAAATGAAATATTTCAACGCTTGATTTAACAACTTTCTAAAGGTCAAAGAAGGTCAATCGAGAATCGACACCATTCGATTCGGTGTGCTCCAAATATGGGTATACAAAAGAAAATAATAATGAAATCATGCTTTTCGACAACATACGTATGCCGTTTTTCATGGTTTTCGATGATTATCGAAAATGGCCCTTCAAGGGCCATTTCATTTCTGAGTGCCGTGGCATCTTGGGAATATCAGCAATGGATTCCACACCCCTCAAATGGCCAAAGGTTTGGTTTTGGTTGCTACCCTCCAAAACCGAATAGTTCAATGCTTGATTTAACCACTACAGTATGCGGAAAAACAAAATACGATAGTATGCCGTCGATAAGCATGATTTTCATCCTTTATTTCTTCATCGCAGAAAACCATGAAACACGACATACTTTAGTATGTCATAGTATGTTGTCGAAAAGCATGATATTCATTTAAAGAATATCGGCGAAAACCATGAAAAACAACATACTATAGTATGTCATCGTCAACTCATTCATGCTTTTATTTCCTCCCGGTTGGACTATTGTAAGTTTGTAACTCATTATTCACTACACCCTTGTCCCTTAGTCGCTCCACAATACACCGCCTCCAGGTGCAGAATACAGCTGCCAGACCTTAACGAACACTTTTAGAAGGTCTCATATCACTCCTGTGCTTGCCACTTTACATTGGCTTCCAATCGACTGCAGAATTGTTTTTACATTTTTGTTAATCACTTTTAAAGTTCTCCATGGGCTGTCTCCAATGTATATAACTGAATTATTATTATCTCCGAAGGTAGCTCTGATCCATAGCTCTAATGCTGTTGCATTCAGAGCTACGTATGTTACTGTCGACTTCCGGGGCTCGCATAAATGTAGACCAGGAAAGTAGGCTTTCTAATAACACAAGTCGCCTTTGTATTGGTGAGTATAGGTCAAACGTTGTTTATATTTACGCTACAGACGAGAAGCTGGTCTGCATTTATGCGAGCCCTGGAAGTCGATAGTAACATAGCTCTGAATGCAACGGCATTAGAGCTATGGATCAGAGCCAGAGCTACTCCTAAGGTAAATGTGAGAATACTTAGGTCTTCAGGTAACAAACTTTTCAATGTTCCAAAAAACGAAACTTAATAACTATAAACGCACGCATTACTGTACATTCACCCATTCACACACATTCATACAGCTTTACATAGATTGTGCATTCACATTCACATTCACAAAACAACTCCTTGGCAGAAAATCAACCCTGCCCACCTTTCCAGCTCATTAGGCTATGCTTTTTTTCATTTTCTTTTTCATCCAATATGGTAATTTTTCAACAATTTCTTGAATGGATGGGGAAGGATCAACATATGGAATGTCAGAACAGCTCAGCTCCATATATGGAGATCTAAGAGTTTGAGGTCAGATGTAGAGTTGCTGGCCAATATTGATGACATCAGGGATCTCCATACATCAGGGATCTCCATCCCTGATGTCACGTGATGTCAGGAGGCATGAACAAATATAGTCATGCCTGGGGTGACTAACCAACCAAACAATTTCATAGTTAACTAGAAAAAGTGCCCTTCTGTGCACAGGTCTCCACCAGGAGGATAGGAGTGTGTGTGTGATGTTTGGCAAAATGTTTAGGAGCAATATAAGTGTGTGTGTGTGTGTGTGTGTGTGTGTGTGTGTGTGTGTGTGTGTGTGTGTGTGTGTGTGTGTGTGTGTGTGTGTGTGTGTGTGTGTGTGTGTTGTAGCGCCACCATGAGGCTGATTTGAAAACTGTGGCATTTCTTCCAAAGCCTAGTGGGAATATGCATGCACAGTTTCACCACAATCGCTGCGTTGAGTAGTTGTGGCGATTTGTACAAAACGGGTACAAAGCGGGCTACTCCTGAAAAGTTTAGAATTGTATTGTAGCCAATGAGGGTGGATTATGAGAAATCAAACAAACCCGTCTTGATCACATGACTATGGAGAGCATGTGTACCGATTTGCGTGAAATTTGGATAAAATCTGAAGGAGTAATATTAGAAAATGTGTTTTACATATGTCGGCCTCCTGGTGGCGCTATAAAGAGCAGATGTGAAAAATTCCAGGCAAAGGTTTTTCCTTGGCCTCTAGGGAGTTGGCATACAAAGTTATCCACAGATCCGTGCAGTTCGAGGTAAAACCACTTTTCGGCCAGTTATAGCGCCACCATGAGGCTGAGTTGAATCTGAAAGACCCGTTTTGTTGAATGGCTCTAGAGAGACTGTGTACCAATTTGCGTGATGTTTGGACAAAATCTGTAGGTGTACTGTCCAAAAACCTGTTTTGCACAAAGCGGCCTCCTGGTGGCGCTATACAGGCCATTCTGGAAATTTTGGGGCAGAGGTTCATCGTTGGCATCCAGGGAGTGTGTGTGCAAAATTTGGCATCGACCGGGTTAACGGTGCCGGAGATTAGCTGTTCACAGACGGAAGGACGGACACACACAAACACGGACACACGGACACACGGACGGACGGATGGAGTGCAAAACATAGTCTCTCCCCATGCCTTCGGCCTGGTGGAAACAATAAATAGACTTGAGTACAAACACAGTAGGGAACCTGGGGGTTATCTATGAAAAGGCAACACAATGAGCAGAAAATTAAAATAAACCATGTAAATACAACAAATTGAGCAGAGCACTCCAGGGACTTGAACCCCGTTCTGGTAAACCAGAAGTACCACACCAGTGCCGTAGTTTGTTTTGTTGTAGTTTACAGGTACATTTTTTCTCAAATCCTGCAAAATCATGAAAAACTGCATGCGGTCCGAAACCATGGACTATAGTATGCCCTTTTTTAGTGATTTTTTTTTCAAATCCTCCAAAATCACGAAAAACGACATGCTATAGTATGCCGTCCGAAATCAAATATGAGAAATGTATAACTTTGGCATGCTACTAGTCCTACATACTTACACCTAGAAACCCCATTCAAACCTATTTAGGTTCGTCTTACGGTGGACATGTTTGCCTGAAAAGGAATCTTTGAAATGTTTCATAGTATTAGAAATATATTGCTTTCAAATTTGAGAAATGTATAATGGCAGATAGTGGCACGTCAAAAAATCACTTTCACCTAGAAACTCCATTCACACTTTTTATTATTCAGCTTACTGTGGAGACACATGCTGGAACTTTTTACTTTGAAATGTTTTGTAGTTCCTGAGTTATTTAACTTAAACGCTCAATGCATTCTCTATGGCAATAGCACAAACTTTGGCATGCTACTAGTCCTACATACTTACACATAGCAACCCCATTCTAGCCTACTTAGGTTCATCTTACAGTGGACATGTTTGCCTGAAAAGGAATCTTTGAAATGTTTCATAGTTTTAGAAATATAGTGCTTTCAAATTTGAGACATTTACAATGGGGCTCAATGGCAGACATTGGCACGTCAAAAAATCACTTTCACCTAAAAACTCCATTCACACTTTTTATTATTCAGCTTACTGTGGAGACACATGCTGGAACCTTTTATCTAAGAGTTTGAGGTCAGATGTAGAGTTGCTGGCCAATATTGATGACATCAGGGATCTCCATACATCAGGGATCTCCATCCCTGATGTCACGTGATGTCAGGAGGCATGAACATATATAGTCATGCCTGGGGTGACTAACCAACCAAACAATTTCATAGTTTACTAGAAAAAGTGCCCTTCTGTGCACAGGTCTCCACCAGGAGGATAGGAGTGTGTGTGTGATGTTTGGCAAAATGTTTAGGAGCAATATAAGTGTGTGTGTGTGTGTGTGTGTGTGTGTGTGTGTGTGTGTGTGTGTGTGTGTGTGTGTGTGTGTGTGTGTGTGTGTGTGTGTGTGTTGTAGCGCCACCATGAGGCTGATTTGAAAACTGTGGCATTTCTTCCAAAGCCTAGTGGGAATATGCATGCACAGTTTCACCACAATCGCTGCGTTGAGAAATTTGGCATCGACCGGGTTAACGGTGCCGGAGATTAGCTGTTCACAGACGGAAGGACGGACACACACAAACACGGACACACGGACACACGGACACACGGACGGACGGACGGAGTGCAAAACATAGTCTCTCCCCATGCCTTCGGCCTGGTGGAAACAATAAATAGACTTGAGTACAAACACAGTAGGGAACCTGGGGGTTATCTATGAAAAGGCAACACAATGAGCAGAAAATTAAAATAAACCATGTAAATACAACAAATTGAGCAGAGCACTCCAGGGACTTGAACCCCGTTCTGGTAAACCAGAAGTACCACACCAGTGCCGTAGTTTGTTTTGTTGTAGTTTACAGGTACATTTTTTCATTTTTTCTCAAATCCTGCAAAATCATGAAAAACTGCATGCGGTCCGAAACCATGGACTATAGTATGCCCTTTTTTAGTGATTTTTTTTTCAAATCCTCCAAAATCACGAAAAACTACATGCTATAGTATGCCGTCCGAAATCAAATATGAGAAATGTATAACTTTGGCATGCTACTAGTCCTACATACTTACACCTAGAAACCCCATTCAAACCTATTTAGGTTCGTCTTACGGTGGACATGTTTGCCTGAAAAGGAATCTTTGAAATGTTTCATAGTATTAGAAATATATTGCTTTCAAATTTGAGAAATGTATAATGGCAGATAGTGGCACGTCAAAAAATCACTTTCACCTAGAAACTCCATTCACACTTTTTATTATTCAGCTTACTGTGGAGACACATGCTGGAACTTTTTACTTTGAAATGTTTTGTAGTTCCTGAGTTATTTAACTTAAACGCTCAATGCATTCTCTATGGCAATAGCACAAACTTTGGCATGCTACTAGTCCTACATACTTACACATAGCAACCCCATTCTAGCCTACTTAGGTTCATCTTACCGTGGACATGTTTGCCTGAAAAGGAATCTTTGAAATGTTTCATAGTTTTAGAAATATAGTGCTTTCAAATTTGAGACATTTACAATGGGGCTCAATGGCAGACATTGGCACGTCAAAAAATCACTTTCACCTAAAAACTCCATTCACACTTTTTATTATTCAGCTTACTGTGGAGACACATGCTGGAACCTTTTACTTTGAAATGTTTTGTAGTTCCTGAGTTATTTAACTTAAACGCCCAATGCATTCTCTATGGCAATAGCACAAACTTTGGCATGCTACTAGTCCTACATACTTACACCTAGCAACACCATTCTAGCCTACTTAGGTTCATCTTACGGTGGACATGTTTGCCTGAAAAGGAATCTTTGAAATGTTTCATAGTTTTAGAAATATAGTGCTTTCAAATTTGAGACATTTACAATGGGGCTCAATGGCAGACATTGGCACGTCAAAAAAGCACTTTCACCTAGAAACTCCATTCACACTTTGTATTATTCAGCTTACTGTGGAGACACATGCTGGAACTTTTTACTTTGAAATGTGTTGTAGTTTCTGAGTTATTTAACTTAAACGCCCAATGCATTCTCTATGGCAATAGCACAAACTTTGGCATGCTACTAGTCCTACATACTTACACCTAGCAACCCCATTCTAGCCTACTTAGGTTCATCTTACGATGGACATGTTTGCCTGAAAAGGAATCTTTGAAATGTTTCATAGTTTTAGAAATATAGTGCTTTCAAATTTGAGAAATTTACAATGGGGCTCAATGGCAGACATTGGCACGTCAAAAAAGCACTTTCAAGTTTCACCTAGAAACTCCATTCACACTTTTTATTATTCAGCTTACTGTGGAGACACATGCTGGAACTTTTTACTTTGAAATGTTTTGTAGTTCCTGAGTTATTTAACTTAAACGCTCAATGCATTCTCTATGGCAATAGCACAAACTTTGGCATGCTACTAGTCCTACATACTTACACATAGCAACCCCATTCTAGCCTACTTAGGTTCATCTTACCGTGGACATGTTTGCCTGAAAAGGAATCTTTGAAATGTTTCATAGTTTTAGAAATATAGTGCTTTCAAATTTGAGACATTTACAATGGGGCTCAATGGCAGACATTGGCACGTCAAAAAATCACTTTCACCTAAAAACTCCATTCACACTTTTTATTATTCAGCTTACTGTGGAGACACATGCTGGAACCTTTTACTTTGAAATGTTTTGTAGTTCCTGAGTTATTTAACTTAAACGCCCAATGCATTCTCTATGGCAATAGCACAAACTTTGGCATGCTACTAGTCCTACATACTTACACCTAGCAACACCATTCTAGCCTACTTAGGTTCATCTTACGGTGGACATGTTTGCCTGAAAAGGAATCTTTGAAATGTTTCATAGTTTTAGAAATATAGTGCTTTCAAATTTGAGACATTTACAATGGGGCTCAATGGCAGACATTGGCACGTCAAAAAAGCACTTTCACCTAGAAACTCCATTCACACTTTGTATTATTCAGCTTACTGTGGAGACACATGCTGGAACTTTTTACTTTGAAATGTGTTGTAGTTTCTGAGTTATTTAACTTAAACGCCCAATGCATTCTCTATGGCAATAGCACAAACTTTGGCATGCTACTAGTCCTACATACTTACACCTAGCAACCCCATTCTAGCCTACTTAGGTTCATCTTACGATGGACATGTTTGCCTGAAAAGGAATCTTTGAAATGTTTCATAGTTTTAGAAATATAGTGCTTTCAAATTTGAGAAATTTACAATGGGGCTCAATGGCAGACATTGGCACGTCAAAAAAGCACTTTCAAGTTTCACCTAGAAACTCCATTCACACTTTTTATAATTCAGGTTGCTGTGGAGACACATGCTGGAACCTTTTACTTTGAAATGTTTTGTAGTTTCTGTGTTATTTAACTTAAACGCCCAATGCATTCTCTATGGCAATAGCACAGACTTTGGCATGCTACTAGTCCTACATACTTACACCTAGCAACCCCATTCTAGCCTACTTAGGTTCATCTTACGGTGGACATGTTTGCCTGAAAAGGAATCTTTGAAATGTTTCATAGTTTTAGAAATATAGTGCTTTCAAATTTGAGACATTTACAATGGGGCTCAATGGCAGACATTGGCACGTCACAAAATCACTTTTACCTAGAAACTCCATTCACACTTTTTATTATTCAGCTTACTGTGGAGACACATGATGGAACTTTTTACTTTGAAATGTTTTGTAGTTCCTGAGTTATTTAACTTAAACGCCCAATGCATTCTCAATGGCAATAGCACAAACTTTGGCATGCTACTAGTCCTACATACTTACACATAGCAACCCCATTCTAGCCTACTTAGGTTCATCTTACGGTGGACATGTTTGCCTGAAAAGGAATCTTTGAAATGTTTCATAGTTTTAGAAATATAGTGCTTTCAAATTTGAGACATTTACAATGGGGCTCAATGGCAGACATTGGCACGTCAAAAAAGCACTTTCACCTAGAAACTCCATTCACACTTTTTATTATTCAGCTTACTGTGGAGACACATGCTGGAACTTTTTACTTTGAAATGTTTTGTAGTTCCTGAGTTATTTAACTTAAACGCCCAATGCATTCTCTATGGCAATAGCACAAACCTTGGCATGCTACTACTCCTACATACTTACACATAGCAACCCCATTCTAGCCTACTTAGGTTCATCTTACGGTGGACATGTTTGCCTGAAAAGGAATCTTTGCAATGTTTCATAGTTTTAGAAATATAGTGCTTTCAAATTTGAGACATTTACAATGGGGCTCAATGGCAGACATTGGCACTTCCAAAAAAGCACTTTCACCTAGAAACTCCATTCACACTTTTTATTATTCAGCTTACTGTGGAGACACATGCTGGAACTTTTTACTTTGAAATGTTTTGTAGTTCCTGAGTTATTTAACTTAAACGCCCAATGCATTCTCAATGGCAATAGCACAAACTTTGGCATGCTACTAGTCCTACATAATTACACATAGTAACCCCATTCTAGCCTACTTAGGTTCATCTTACGGTGGACATGTTTGCCTGAAAAGGAATCTTTGAAATGTTTCATAGTTTTAGAAATATAGTGCTTTCAAATTTGAGACATTTACAATGGGGCTCAATGGCAGACATTGGCACGTCAAAAAAGCACTTTCACCTAGAAACTCCATTCACACTTTTTATTATTCAGCTTACTGTGGAGACACATGCTGGAACTTTTTACTTTGAAATGTTTTGTAGTTCCTGAGTTATTTAACTTAAACGCCCAATGCATTCTCTATGGCAATAGCACAAACCTTGGCATGCTACTACTCCTACATACTTACACATAGCAACCCCATTCTAGCCTACTTAGGTTCATCTTACGGTGGACATGTTTGCCTGAAAAGGAATCTTTGCAATGTTTCATAGTTTTAGAAATATAGTGCTTTCAAATTTGAGACACTTACAATGGGGCTCAATGGCAGACATTGGCACTTCAAAAAAGCACTTTCACCTAGAAACTCCATTCACACTTTTTATTATTCAGCTTACTGTGGAGACACATGCTGGAACTTTTTACTTTGAAATGTTTTGTAGTTCCTGAGTTATTTAACTTAAACGCCCAATGCATTCTCAATGGCAATAGCACAAACTTTGGCATGCTACTAGTCCTACATAATTACACATAGTAACCCCATTCTAGCCTACTTAGGTTCATCTTATGGTGGACATGTTTGCCTGAAAAGGAATCTTTGAAATGTTTCATAGTTTTAGAAATATAGTGCTTTCAAATTTGAGACATTTACAATGGGGCTCAATGGCAGACATTGGCACCTCAAAAAAGCACTTTCACCTAGAAACTCCATTCACACTTTTTATTATTCAGCTTACTGTGGAGACACATGCTGGAACTTTTTACTTTGAAATGTTTTGTAGTTCCTGAGTTATTTAACTTAAACGCCCAATGCATTCTCTATGGCAATAGCACAAACTTTGGCATGCTACTACTCCTACATACTTACACATAGCAAGCCCATTCTAGCCTACTTAGGTTCATCTTACGGTGGACATGTTTGCCTGAAAAGGAATCTTTGCAATGTTTCATAGTTTTAGAAATATAGTGCTTTCAAATTTGAGACATTTATGGGGCTCAATGGCAGACATTGGCACGTCAAAAAAGCACTTTCACCTAGAAACTCCATTCACACTTTTTATTATTCAGCTTACTGTGGAGACACATGCTGGAACTTTTTACTTTGAAATGTTTTGTAGTTCCTGAGTTATTTTACTCAAACGCCCAATGCATTCTCTATGGCAATAGCACAGACTTTGGCATGCTACTAGTCCTACATACTTACACCTAGCAACCCCATTCTAGCCTACTTAGGTTCATCTTACGGTGGACATGTTTGCCTGAAAAGGAATCTTTGAAATGTTTCATAGTTTTAGAAATATAGTGCTTTCAAATTTGAGACATTTACAATGGGGCTCAATGGCAGACATTGGCATGTCACAAAATCACTTTTACCTAGAAATTCCATTCACACTTTTTATTATTCAGCTTACTGTGGAGACACATGATGGAACTTTTTACTTTGAAATGTTTTGTAGTTCCTGAGTTATTTAACTTAAACGCCCAATGCATTCTCAATGGCAATAGCACAAACTTTGGCATGCTACTAGTCCTACATACTTACACATAGCAACCCCATTCTAGCCTACTTAGGTTCATCTTACGGTGGACATGTTTGCCTGAAAAGGAATCTTTGAAATGTTTCATAGTTTTAGAAATATAGTGCTTTCAAATTTGAGACATTTACAATGGGGCTCAATGGCAGACATTGGCACGTCAAAAAATCACTTTCACCTAAAAACTCCATTCACACTTTTTATTATTCAGCTTACTGTGGAGACACATGCTGGAACCTTTTACTTTGAAATGTTTTGTAGTTCCTGAGTTATTTAACTTAAACGCCCAATGCATTCTCTATGGCAATAGCACAAACTTTGGCATGCTACTAGTCCTACATACTTACACCTAGCAACACCATTCTAGCCTACTTAGGTTCATCTTACGGTGGACATGTTTGCCTGAAAAGGAATCTTTGAAATGTTTCATAGTTTTAGAAATATAGTGCTTTCAAATTTGAGACATTTACAATGGGGCTCAATGGCAGACATTGGCACGTCAAAAAAGCACTTTCACCTAGAAACTCCATTCACACTTTGTATTATTCAGCTTACTGTGGAGACACATGCTGGAACTTTTTACTTTGAAATGTGTTGTAGTTTCTGAGTTATTTAACTTAAACGCCCAATGCATTCTCTATGGCAATAGCACAAACTTTGGCATGCTACTAGTCCTACATACTTACACCTAGCAACCCCATTCTAGCCTACTTAGGTTCATCTTACGATGGACATGTTTGCCTGAAAAGGAATCTTTGAAATGTTTCATAGTTTTAGAAATATAGTGCTTTCAAATTTGAGAAACTTACAATGGGGCTCAATGGCAGACATTGGCACGTCAAAAAAGCACTTTCAAGTTTCACCTAGAAACTCCATTCACACTTTTTATAATTCAGGTTGCTGTGGAGACACATGCTGGAACCTTTTACTTTGAAATGTTTTGTAGTTTCTGTGTTATTTAACTTAAACGCCCAATGCATTCTCTATGGCAATAGCACAGACTTTGGCATGCTACTAGTCCTACATACTTACACCTAGCAACCCCATTCTAGCCTACTTAGGTTCATCTTACGGTGGACATGTTTGCCTGAAAAGGAATCTTTGAAATGTTTCATAGTTTTAGAAATATAGTGCTTTCAAATTTGAGACATTTACAATGGGGCTCAATGGCAGACATTGGCACGTCACAAAATCACTTTTACCTAGAAACTCCATTCACACTTTTTATTATTCAGCTTACTGTGGAGACACATGATGGAACTTTTTACTTTGAAATGTTTTGTAGTTCCTGAGTTATTTAACTTAAACGCCCAATGCATTCTCAATGGCAATAGCACAAACTTTGGCATGCTACTAGTCCTACATACTTACACATAGCAACCCCATTCTAGCCTACTTAGGTTCATCTTACGGTGGACATGTTTGCCTGAAAAGGAATCTTTGAAATGTTTCATAGTTTTAGAAATATAGTGCTTTCAAATTTGAGACATTTACAATGGGGCTCAATGGCAGACATTGGCACGTCAAAAAAGCACTTTCACCTAGAAACTCCATTCACACTTTTTATTATTCAGCTTACTGTGGAGACACATGCTGGAACTTTTTACTTTGAAATGTTTTGTAGTTCCTGAGTTATTTAACTTAAACGCCCAATGCATTCTCTATGGCAATAGCACAAACCTTGGCATGCTACTACTCCTACATACTTACACATAGCAACCCCATTCTAGCCTACTTAGGTTCATCTTACGGTGGACATGTTTGCCTGAAAAGGAATCTTTGCAATGTTTCATAGTTTTAGAAATATAGTGCTTTCAAATTTGAGACATTTACAATGGGGCTCAATGGCAGACATTGGCACTTCAAAAAAGCACTTTCACCTAGAAACTCCATTCACACTTTTTATTATTCAGCTTACTGTGGAGACACATGCTGGAACTTTTTACTTTGAAATGTTTTGTAGTTCCTGAGTTATTTAACTTAAACGCCCAATGCATTCTCAATGGCAATAGCACAAACTTTGGCATGCTACTAGTCCTACATAATTACACATAGTAACCCCATTCTAGCCTACTTAGGTTCATCTTACGGTGGACATGTTTGCCTGAAAAGGAATCTTTGAAATGTTTCATAGTTTTAGAAATATAGTGCTTTCAAATTTGAGACATTTACAATGGGGCTCAATGGCAGACATTGGCACGTCAAAAAAGCACTTTCACCTAGAAACTCCATTCACACTTTTTATTATTCAGCTTACTGTGGAGACACATGCTGGAACTTTTTACTTTGAAATGTTTTGTAGTTCCTGAGTTATTTAACTTAAACGCCCAATGCATTCTCTATGGCAATAGCACAAACCTTGGCATGCTACTACTCCTACATACTTACACATAGCAACCCCATTCTAGCCTACTTAGGTTCATCTTACGGTGGACATGTTTGCCTGAAAAGGAATCTTTGCAATGTTTCATAGTTTTAGAAATATAGTGCTTTCAAATTTGAGACACTTACAATGGGGCTCAATGGCAGACATTGGCACTTCAAAAAAGCACTTTCACCTAGAAACTCCATTCACACTTTTTATTATTCAGCTTACTGTGGAGACACATGCTGGAACTTTTTACTTTGAAATGTTTTGTAGTTCCTGAGTTATTTAACTTAAACGCCCAATGCATTCTCAATGGCAATAGCACAAACTTTGGCATGCTACTAGTCCTACATAATTACACATAGTAACCCCATTCTAGCCTACTTAGGTTCATCTTACGGTGGACATGTTTGCCTGAAAAGGAATCTTTGAAATGTTTCATAGTTTTAGAAATATAGTGCTTTCAAATTTGAGACATTTACAATGGGGCTCAATGGCAGACATTGGCACCTCAAAAAAGCACTTTCACCTAGAAACTCCATTCACACTTTTTATTATTCAGCTTACTGTGGAGACACATGCTGGAACTTTTTTCTTTGAAATGTTTTGTAGTTCCTGAGTTATTTAACTTAAACGCCCAATGCATTCTCTATGGCAATAGCACAAACTTTGGCATGCTACTACTCCTACATACTTACACATAGCAAGCCCATTCTAGCCTACTTAGGTTCATCTTACGGTGGACATGTTTGCCTGAAAAGGAATCTTTGCAATGTTTCATAGTTTTAGAAATATAGTGCTTTCAAATTTGAGACATTTATGGGGCTCAATGGCAGACATTGGCACGTCAAAAAAGCACTTTCACCTAGAAACTCCATTCACACTTTTTATTATTCAGCTTACTGTGGAGACACATGCTGGAACTTTTTACTTTGAAATGTTTTGTAGTTCCTGAGTTATTTTACTCAAACGCCCAATGCATTCTCTATGGCAATAGCACAGACTTTGGCATGCTACTAGTCCTACATACTTACACCTAGCAACCCCATTCTAGCCTACTTAGGTTCATCTTACGGTGGACATGTTTGCCTGAAAAGGAATCTTTGAAATGTTTCATAGTTTTAGAAATATAGTGCTTTCAAATTTGAGACATTTACAATGGGGCTCAATGGCAGACATTGGCATGTCACAAAATCACTTTTACCTAGAAACTCCATTCACACTTTTTATTATTCAGCTTACTGTGGAGACACATGATGGAACTTTTTACTTTGAAATGTTTTGTAGTTCCTGAGTTATTTAACTTAAACGCCCAATGCATTCTCAATGGCAATAGCACAAACTTTGGCATGCTACTAGTCCTACATACTTACACATAGCAACCCCATTCTAGCCTACTTAGGTTCATCTTACGGTGGACATGTTTGCCTGAAAAGGAATCTTTGAAATGTTTCATAGTTTTAGAAATATAGTGCTTTCAAATTTGAGACATTTACAATGGGGCTCAATGGCAGACATTGGCACGTCAAAAAAGCACTTTCACCTAGAAACTCCATTCACACTTTTTATTATTCAGCTTACTGTGGAGACACATGCTGGAACTTTTTACTTTGAAATGTTTTGTAGTTCCTGAGTTATTTAACTTAAACGCCCAATGCATTCTCAATGGCAATAGCACAAACTTTGGCATGCTACTAGTCCTACATAATTACACATAGTAACCCCATTCTAGCCTACTTAGGTTCATCTTACGGTGGACATGTTTGCCTGAAAAGGAATCTTTGCAATGTTTCATAGTTTTAGAAATATAGTGCTTTCAAATTTGAGACATTTATGGGGCTCAATGGCAGACATTGGCACGTCAAAAAAGCACTTTCACCTAGAAACTCCATTCACACTTTTTATTATTCAGCTTACTGTGGAGACACATGCTGGAACTTTTTACTTTGAAATGTTTTGTAGTTCCTGAGTTATTTTACTCAAACGCCCAATGCATTCTCAATGGCAATAGCACAAACTTTGGCATGCTACTAGTCCTACATAATTACACATAGCAACCCCATTCTAGCCTACTTAGGTTCATCTTACGGTGGACATGTTTGCCTGAAAAGGAATCTTTGAAATGTTTCATAGTTTTAGAAATATAGTGCTTTCAAATTTGAGACATTTACAATGGGGCTCAATGGCAGACTTTGGCACGTCAAAAAAGCACTTTCACCTAGAAACTCCATTCACACTTTTTATTATTCAGCTTACTGTGGAGACACATGCTGGAACTTTTTACTTTGAAATGTTTTGTAGTTCCTGAGTTATTTAACTTAAACGCCCAATGCATTCTCTATGGCAATAGCACAAACTTTGGCATGCTACTAGTCCTACATACTTACACATAGCAAGCCCATTCTAGCCTACTTAGGTTCATCTTACGGTGGACATGTTTGCCTGAAAAGGAATCTTTGCAATGTTTCATAGTTTTAGAAATATAGTGCTTTCAAATTTGAGACATTTATGGGGCTCAATGGCAGACATTGGCACGTCAAAAAAGCACTTTCACCTAGAAACTCCATTCACACTTTTTATTATTCAGCTTACTGTGGAGACACATGCTGGAACTTTATACTTTGAAATGTTTTGTAGTTCCTGAGTTATTTAACTTAAACGCCCAATGCATTCTCTATGGCAATAGCACAAACTTTGGCATGCTACTACTCCTACATACTTACACATAGCAAGCCCATTCCAGCCTACTTAGGTTCATCTTACGGTGGACATGTTTGCCTGAAAAGGAATCTTTGCAATGTTTCATAGTTTTAGAAATATAGTGCTTTCAAATTTGAGACATTTATGGGGCTCAATGGCAGACATTGGCACGTCAAAAAAGCACTTTCACCTAGAAACTCCATTCACACTTTTTATTATTCAGCTTACTGTGGAGACACATGCTGGAACTTTTTACTTTGAAATGTTTTGTAGTTCCTGAGTTATTTAACTTAAACGCCCAATGCATTCTCTATGGCAATAGCACAAACTTTGGCATGCTACTAGTCCTACATACTTACACATAGCAAGCCCATTCTAGCCTACTTAGGTTCATCTTACGGTGGACATGTTTGCCTGAAAAGGAATCTTTGCAATGTTTCATAGTTTTAGAAATATAGTGCTTTCAAATTTGAGACATTTATGGGGCTCAATGGCAGACATTGGCACGTCAAAAAAGCACTTTCACCTAGAAACTCCATTCACACTTTTTATTATTCAGCTTACTGTGGAGACACATGCTGGAACTTTATACTTTGAAATGTTTTGTAGTTCCTGAGTTATTTAACTTAAACGCCCAATGCATTCTCAATGGCAATAGCACAAACTTTGGCATGCTACTAGTCCTACATAATTACACATAGCAACCCCATTCTAGCCTACTTAGGTTCATCTTACGGTGGACATGTTTGCCTGAAAAGGAATCTTTGAAATGTTTCATAGTTTTAGAAATATAGTGCTTTCAAATTTGAGACATTTACAATGGGGCTCAATGGCAGACATTGGCACGTCAAAAAAGCACTTTCACCTAGAAACTCCATTCACACTTTTTATTATTCAGCTTACTGTGGAGACACATGCTGGAACTTTTTACTTTGAAATGTTTTGTAGTTCCTGAGTTATTTAACTTAAACGCCCAATGCATTCTCTATGGCAATAGCACAAACCTTGGCATGCTACTACTCCTACATACTTACACATAGCAACCCCATTCTAGCCTACTTAGGTTCATCTTACGGTGGACATGTTTGCCTGAAAAGGAATCTTTGCAATGTTTCATAGTTTTAGAAATATAGTGCTTTCAAATTTGAGACATTTACAATGGGGCTCAATGGCAGACATTGGCACTTCAAAAAAGCACTTTCACCTAGAAACTCCATTCACACTTTTTATTATTCAGCTTACTGTGGAGACACATGCTGGAACTTTTTACTTTGAAATGTTTTGTAGTTCCTGAGTTATTTAACTTAAACGCCCAATGCATTCTCAATGGCAATAGCACAAACTTTGGCATGCTACTAGTCCTACATAATTACACATAGTAACCCCATTCTAGCCTACTTAGGTTCATCTTACGGTGGACATGTTTGCCTGAAAAGGAATCTTTGCAATGTTTCATAGTTTTAGAAATATAGTGCTTTCAAATTTGAGACATTTATGGGGCTCAATGGCAGACATTGGCACGTCAAAAAAGCACTTTCACCTAGAAACTCCATTCACACTTTTTATTATTCAGCTTACTGTGGAGACACATGCTGGAACTTTTTACTTTGAAATGTTTTGTAGTTCCTGAGTTATTTTACTCAAACGCCCAATGCATTCTCAATGGCAATAGCACAAACTTTGGCATGCTACTAGTCCTACATAATTACACATAGCAACCCCATTCTAGCCTACTTAGGTTCATCTTACGGTGGACATGTTTGCCTGAAAAGGAATCTTTGAAATGTTTCATAGTTTTAGAAATATAGTGCTTTCAAATTTGAGACATTTACAATGGGGCTCAATGGCAGACTTTGGCACGTCAAAAAAGCACTTTCACCTAGAAACTCCATTCACACTTTTTATTATTCAGCTTACTGTGGAGACACATGCTGGAACTTTTTACTTTGAAATGTTTTGTAGTTCCTGAGTTATTTAACTTAAACGCCCAATGCATTCTCTATGGCAATAGCACAAACTTTGGCATGCTACTAGTCCTACATACTTACACATAGCAAGCCCATTCTAGCCTACTTAGGTTCATCTTACGGTGGACATGTTTGCCTGAAAAGGAATCTTTGCAATGTTTCATAGTTTTAGAAATATAGTGCTTTCAAATTTGAGACATTTATGGGGCTCAATGGCAGACATTGGCACGTCAAAAAAGCACTTTCACCTAGAAACTCCATTCACACTTTTTATTATTCAGCTTACTGTGGAGACACATGCTGGAACTTTATACTTTGAAATGTTTTGTAGTTCCTGAGTTATTTAACTTAAACGCCCAATGCATTCTCTATGGCAATAGCACAAACTTTGGCATGCTACTACTCCTACATACTTACACATAGCAAGCCCATTCCAGCCTACTTAGGTTCATCTTACGGTGGACATGTTTGCCTGAAAAGGAATCTTTGCAATGTTTCATAGTTTTAGAAATATAGTGCTTTCAAATTTGAGACATTTATGGGGCTCAATGGCAGACATTGGCACGTCAAAAAAGCACTTTCACCTAGAAACTCCATTCACACTTTTTATTATTCAGCTTACTGTGGAGACACATGCTGGAACTTTTTACTTTGAAATGTTTTGTAGTTCCTGAGTTATTTAACTTAAACGCCCAATGCATTCTCTATGGCAATAGCACAAACTTTGGCATGCTACTAGTCCTACATACTTACACATAGCAAGCCCATTCTAGCCTACTTAGGTTCATCTTACGGTGGACATGTTTGCCTGAAAAGGAATCTTTGCAATGTTTCATAGTTTTAGAAATATAGTGCTTTCAAATTTGAGACATTTATGGGGCTCAATGGCAGACATTGGCACGTCAAAAAAGCACTTTCACCTAGAAACTCCATTCACACTTTTTATTATTCAGCTTACTGTGGAGACACATGCTGGAACTTTATACTTTGAAATGTTTTGTAGTTCCTGAGTTATTTAACTTAAACGCCCAATGCATTCTCAATGGCAATAGCACAAACTTTGGCATGCTACTAGTCCTACATAATTACACATAGCAACCCCATTCTAGCCTACTTAGGTTCATCTTACGGTGGACATGTTTGCCTGAAAAGGAATCTTTGAAATGTTTCATAGTTTTAGAAATATAGTGCTTTCAAATTTGAGACATTTACAATGGGGCTCAATGGCAGACATTGGCACGTCAAAAAAGCACTTTCACCTAGAAACTCCATTCACACTTTTTATTATTCAGCTTACTGTGGAGACACATGCTGGAACTTTTTACTTTGAAATGTTTTGTAGTTCCTGAGTTATTTAACTTAAACGCCCAATGCATTCTCTATGGCAATAGCACAAACCTTGGCATGCTACTACTCCTACATACTTACACATAGCAACCCCATTCTAGCCTACTTAGGTTCATCTTACGGTGGACATGTTTGCCTGAAAAGGAATCTTTGCAATGTTTCATAGTTTTAGAAATATAGTGCTTTCAAATTTGAGACATTTACAATGGGGCTCAATGGCAGACATTGGCACTTCAAAAAAGCACTTTCACCTAGAAACTCCATTCACACTTTTTATTATTCAGCTTACTGTGGAGACACATGCTGGAACTTTTTACTTTGAAATGTTTTGTAGTTCCTGAGTTATTTAACTTAAACGCCCAATGCATTCTCAATGGCAATAGCACAAACTTTGGCATGCTACTAGTCCTACATAATTACACATAGTAACCCCATTCTAGCCTACTTAGGTTCATCTTACGGTGGACATGTTTGCCTGAAAAGGAATCTTTGCAATGTTTCATAGTTTTAGAAATATAGTGCTTTCAAATTTGAGACATTTATGGGGCTCAATGGCAGACATTGGCACGTCAAAAAAGCACTTTCACCTAGAAACTCCATTCACACTTTTTATTATTCAGCTTACTGTGGAGACACATGCTGGAACTTTTTACTTTGAAATGTTTTGTAGTTCCTGAGTTATTTTACTCAAACGCCCAATGCATTCTCAATGGCAATAGCACAAACTTTGGCATGCTACTAGTCCTACATAATTACACATAGCAACCCCATTCTAGCCTACTTAGGTTCATCTTACGGTGGACATGTTTGCCTGAAAAGGAATCTTTGAAATGTTTCATAGTTTTAGAAATATAGTGCTTTCAAATTTGAGACATTTACAATGGGGCTCAATGGCAGACTTTGGCACGTCAAAAAAGCACTTTCACCTAGAAACTCCATTCACACTTTTTATTATTCAGCTTACTGTGGAGACACATGCTGGAACTTTTTACTTTGAAATGTTTTGTAGTTCCTGAGTTATTTAACTTAAACGCCCAATGCATTCTCTATGGCAATAGCACAAACTTTGGCATGCTACTAGTCCTACATACTTACACATAGCAAGCCCATTCTAGCCTACTTAGGTTCATCTTACGGTGGACATGTTTGCCTGAAAAGGAATCTTTGCAATGTTTCATAGTTTTAGAAATATAGTGCTTTCAAATTTGAGACATTTATGGGGCTCAATGGCAGACATTGGCACGTCAAAAAAGCACTTTCACCTAGAAACTCCATTCACACTTTTTATTATTCAGCTTACTGTGGAGACACATGCTGGAACTTTATACTTTGAAATGTTTTGTAGTTCCTGAGTTATTTAACTTAAACGCCCAATGCATTCTCTATGGCAATAGCACAAACTTTGGCATGCTACTACTCCTACATACTTACACATAGCAAGCCCATTCCAGCCTACTTAGGTTCATCTTACGGTGGACATGTTTGCCTGAAAAGGAATCTTTGCAATGTTTCATAGTTTTAGAAATATAGTGCTTTCAAATTTGAGACATTTATGGGGCTCAATGGCAGACATTGGCACGTCAAAAAAGCACTTTCACCTAGAAACTCCATTCACACTTTTTATTATTCAGCTTACTGTGGAGACACATGCTGGAACTTTTTACTTTGAAATGTTTTGTAGTTCCTGAGTTATTTAACTTAAACGCCCAATGCATTCTCTATGGCAATAGCACAAACTTTGGCATGCTACTAGTCCTACATACTTACACATAGCAAGCCCATTCTAGCCTACTTAGGTTCATCTTACGGTGGACATGTTTGCCTGAAAAGGAATCTTTGCAATGTTTCATAGTTTTAGAAATATAGTGCTTTCAAATTTGAGACATTTATGGGGCTCAATGGCAGACATTGGCACGTCAAAAAAGCACTTTCACCTAGAAACTCCATTCACACTTTTTATTATTCAGCTTACTGTGGAGACACATGCTGGAACTTTATACTTTGAAATGTTTTGTAGTTCCTGAGTTATTTAACTTAAACGCCCAATGCATTCTCAATGGCAATAGCACAAACTTTGGCATGCTACTAGTCCTACATAATTACACATAGCAACCCCATTCTAGCCTACTTAGGTTCATCTTACGGTGGACATGTTTGCCTGAAAAGGAATCTTTGAAATGTTTCATAGTTTTAGAAATATAGTGCTTTCAAATTTGAGACATTTACAATGGGGCTCAATGGCAGACTTTGGCACGTCAAAAAAGCACTTTCACCTAGAAACTCCATTCACACTTTTTATTATTCAGCTTACTGTGGAGACACATGCTGGAACTTTTTACTTTGAAATGTTTTGTAGTTCCTGAGTTATTTAACTTAAACGCCCAATGCATTCTCTATGGCAATAGCACAAACTTTGGCATGCTACTAGTCCTACATACTTACACATAGCAAGCCCATTCTAGCCTACTTAGGTTCATCTTACGGTGGACATGTTTGCCTGAAAAGGAATCTTTGCAATGTTTCATAGTTTTAGAAATATAGTGCTTTCAAATTTGAGACATTTATGGGGCTCAATGGCAGACATTGGCACGTCAAAAAAGCACTTTCACCTAGAAACTCCATTCACACTTTTTATTATTCAGCTTACTGTGGAGACACATGCTGGAACTTTATACTTTGAAATGTTTTGTAGTTCCTGAGTTATTTAACTTAAACGCCCAATGCATTCTCTATGGCAATAGCACAAACTTTGGCATGCTACTACTCCTACATACTTACACATAGCAAGCCCATTCCAGCCTACTTAGGTTCATCTTACGGTGGACATGTTTGCCTGAAAAGGAATCTTTGCAATGTTTCATAGTTTTAGAAATATAGTGCTTTCAAATTTGAGACATTTATGGGGCTCAATGGCAGACATTGGCACGTCAAAAAAGCACTTTCACCTAGAAACTCCATTCACACTTTTTATTATTCAGCTTACTGTGGAGACACATGCTGGAACTTTTTACTTTGAAATGTTTTGTAGTTCCTGAGTTATTTTACTCAAACGCCCAATGCATTCTCAATGGCAATAGCACAAACTTTGGCATGCTACTAGTCCTACATAATTACACATAGCAACCCCATTCTAGCCTACTTAGGTTCATCTTACGGTGGACATGTTTGCCTGAAAAGGAATCTTTGAAATGTTTCATAGTTTTAGAAATATAGTGCTTTCAAATTTGAGACATTTACAATGGGGCGCAATGGCAGACTTTGGCACGTCAAAAAAGCACTTTCACCTAGAAACTCCATTCACACTTTTTATTATTCAGCTTACTGTGGAGACACATGCTGGAACTTTTTACTTTGAAATGTTTTGTAGTTCCTGAGTTATTTAACTTAAACGCCCAATGCATTCTCTATGGCAATAGCACAAACTTTGGCATGCTACTAGTCCTACATACTTACACATAGCAAGCCCATTCTAGCCTACTTAGGTTCATCTTACGGTGGACATGTTTGCCTGAAAAGGAATCTTTGCAATGTTTCATAGTTTTAGAAATATAGTGCTTTCAAATTTGAGACATTTATGGGGCTCAATGGCAGACATTGGCACGTCAAAAAAGCACTTTCACCTAGAAACTCCATTCACACTTTTTATTATTCAGCTTACTGTGGAGACACATGCTGGAACTTTATACTTTGAAATGTTTTGTAGTTCCTGAGTTATTTAACTTAAACGCCCAATGCATTCTCTATGGCAATAGCACAAACCTTGGCATGCTACTACTCCTACATACTTACACATAGCAACCCCATTCTAGCCTACTTAGGTTCATCTTACGGTGGACATGTTTGCCTGAAAAGGAATCTTTGCAATGTTTCATAGTTTTAGAAATATAGTGCTTTCAAATTTGAGACATTTATGGGGCTCAATGGCAGACATTGGCACGTCAAAAAAGCACTTTCACCTAGAAACTCCATTCACACTTTTTATTATTCAGCTTACTGTGGAGACACATGCTGGAACTTTTTACTTTGAAATGTTTTGTAGTTCCTGAGTTATTTAACTTAAACGCCCAATGCATTCTCTATGGCAATAGCACAAACTTTGGCATGCTACTACTCCTACATACTTACACATAGCAAGCCCATTCTAGCCTACTTAGGTTCATCTTACGGTGGACATGTTTGCCTGAAAAGGAATCTTTGAAATGTTTCATAGTTTTAGAAATATAGTGCTTTCAAATTTGAGACATTTACAATGGGGCTCAATGGCAGACATTGGCACGTCACAAAATCACTTTTACCTAGAAACTCCATTCACACTTTTTATTATTCAGCTTACTGTGGAGACACATGATGGAACTTTTTACTTTGAAATGTTTTGTAGTTCCTGAGTTATTTAACTTAAACGCCCAATGCATTCTCAATGGCAATAGCACAAACTTTGGCATGCTACTAGTCCTACATACTTACACATAGCAACCCCATTCTAGCCTACTTAGGTTCATCTTACGGTGGACATGTTTGCCTGAAAAGGAATCTTTGAAATGTTTCATAGTTTTAGAAATATAGTGCTTTCAAATTTGAGACATTTACAATGGGGCTCAATGGCAGACATTGGCACGTCAAAAAAGCACTTTCACCTAGAAACTCCATTCACACTTTTTATTATTCAGCTTACTGTGGAGACACATGCTGGAACTTTTTACTTTGAAATGTTTTGTAGTTCCTGAGTTATTTAACTTAAACGCCCAATGCATTCTCTATGGCAATAGCACAAACCTTGGCATGCTACTACTCCTACATACTTACACATAGCAACCCCATTCTAGCCTACTTAGGTTCATCTTACGGTGGACATGTTTGCCTGAAAAGGAATCTTTGAAATGTTTCATAGTTTTAGAAATATAGTGCTTTCAAATTTGAGACATTTACAATGGGGCTCAATGGCAGACTTTGGCACGTCAAAAAAGCACTTTCACCTAGAAACTCCATTCACACTTTTTATTATTCAGCTTACTGTGGAGACACATGCTGGAACCTTTTACTTTGAAATGTTTTGTAGTTCCTGAGTTATTTAACTTAAACGCCCAATGCATTCTCAATGGCAATAGCACAAACTTTGGCATGCTACTAGTCCTACATAATTACACATAGCAACCCCATTCTAGCCTACTTAGGTTCATCTTACGGTGGACATGTTTGCCTGAAAAGGAATCTTTGAAATGTTTCATAGTTTTAGAAATATAGTACTTTCAAATTTGAGACATTTACAATGGGGCTCAATGGCAGACATTGGCACGTCAAAAAAGCACTTTCACCTAGAAACTCCATTCACACTTTTTATTATTCAGCTTACTGTGGAGACACATGCTGGAACTTTTTACTTTGAAATGTTTTGTAGTTCCTGAGTTATTTCACTTAAACGCCCAATGCATTCTCTATGGCAATAGCACAAACTTTGGCATGCTACTACTCCTACATACTTACACATAGAAACCCCATTCTAGCCTACTTAGGTTCATCTTACGGTGGACATGTTTGCCTGAAAAGGAATCTTTGCAATGTTTCATAGTTTTAGAAATATAGTGCTTTCAAATTTGAGAAATTCAGAATGGGGGTCAATGGCAGATTTTGGCAAGTAAAGATTTGAGTGGGGTTTGAACCAACAACCACCAGATCATGCAGCCAGTGTGCTAAGTCACTGACCTACTTGCTACCTGCCACAATGCAGTCTGCTGTTCCCTTTGAGTAACAACATTGACACAAAAATAAAATACTAAAAATAAAATAACAGGAGATTTGTCTATTGTTTCTTTTGCTGTTGTTAGGGTTATCTCTTAGACGTTCAAATGTTTATGAACCACAATGGAAACAAGTCTCTGGCTCTTCTGTCATTATCTTCGGCCTTTTGTGAACAGCATGCACAGTGGCTCACTGGGTTCAGAGCCTGCCTGGGAATCAGGAGGCTGCAGGTTCAAGTCCTGGCTCTGACATAGTGTCCCAAAATCATGAAAAAATAACATACTATAGTATGCTGTCTGAAACTATGATCTATAGTAGGCCAATTTCATGATTTTCAAATCCTCCAAAATCACGAAAAACCTAATATGCCGTCCGAAACCATGAACTATAGTATGCCTATGTTGTTTTTTCATGATTTTCATCATTTTTTAAAAACCTCCAAAATCATGCAAAACGACATACTATAGTATGTCTTCTGAAACCATGAACTTTAGTATGTTGTTTGTTCATGATTTTCATCATTTTTTTAAAACCTGTGACGAAAAAGTGTGACCATGGGCTATAGTCCATTGTCTCGAGTGATTTTCGTCTTTTTTTCAAATCCTCAAAAATGTAGATAAATGGTGTGCTATAGTATTCTGTCCGATATGGGCTATAGCCCATGGTCAAAAATGATGAAAAACGAGGATTTGAAAAAAAGACGAAAATCACTCCGAGACCATGGGCAGAAATCATTATGTAATAAATAGACTTGAGTACAAACACAGTAGGGAACCTGGGGGTTATCTATGAAAAGGCAACACAATGAGCAGAAAATTAAATTAAATACAACAAATTGAGCAGAGCACTCCAGGGACTTGAACCCCATTCTGGTAAACCAGAAGTACCACACCAGTGCCTTAGTTTGTTTTGTTGTAGTTTACAGGTACATTTTTTTCATTTTTTCTCAAATCCTGCAAAATCATGAAAAACGGCATGCGGTCCGAAACCATGCACTATAGTATGCCCTTTTTTCAGTGATTTTCATCTTTTTTTCAAATCCTCCAAAATCACGAAAAACGACATGCTATAGTATGCCGTCCAAAACCATGAACTATATAGTATGTTGTTTTTTCATGATTTTCATCTTTTTTTCAAATCCTCCAAAATCACGAAAAACGACACGCTATAGTATGCAGTCCGAAATCAAATATGAGAAATGTATAACTTAGGCATGCTACTAGCATGCGGTCCGAAACCATGCACTATAGTATAACCTTTTTTTTGTGATTTTCATCTTTTTTTCAAATCCTCCAAAATCACGAAAAATGACATGCTATAGTATGCCGTCCAAAACCATGAACTATAGTATGTTGTTTGTTCATGATTTTCATCATTTTTTTAAAACCTGTGACGAAAAAGTGTGACGAAAAATTTGCGTGAAATTTGGATAAAATCTGAAGTAATATTAGAAAATGTGTTTTACATATGTCGGCCTCCTGGTGGCGCTATAAAGAGCTGTCTGAGGCAGCGCTGTTTAGATGAGAGAGTTGCGACAACTGTTCACTGTTTATTCACAGAGCTTCATGAGTCACTGAACGTTATGTTGTTGGCTCTGGTCTTCAGGCTGCGCTCCGCTCAGCGTTCAGCGCTCGTCTCTGAGCAAGATGGCGGCGCCCGCCTGTGTTGTTATTATTACAAACTAGTGGTTCTACAACGATTCCTACGTGGATTTTACGTAACGTAGGATGAGGTCGGATGGGGCCATGAAAAATGATCGTGTCCGTGGATTATTGTTTTACCGCGATTTATCTACTACTGTACATGCTGAGTACAGTAGTGCATCCCGTGGACGCAGAGGTTGTATCCCATAACTATAAACTGCGTTTTGGGACGCAAAACGCACCCTATTTTAATCTCTGCCCGGGGCAGCTGCATAGCACCTAGCTTTGGTAGTGTATCCTGCTGCAGTGCCGCGGCACGGCAGCACTATGGTGTTCTATGCGGCGCAGTGATACTGAACACAAAGAAAATAGTACCATGTGACAGAGGGGTCAAAGTTGAACGAAGGTTGGTCTATAATGGTAGATATAGGTCAACAATACGAATGACGCTAGTTTTGTAGATTGGTTTATTTATAATGCGTGGCCCCCAGTGACCCTGGGAACTACTTGATATTCCCCCAAACAGGAGCAGCACTCCCAGCACAGGACTCGGCCAGTCAATTAATACCTTTGCAACCGCGATATTTATGGTAAGCATTTCATACAGATTTATGTCCAAAAATCCGAACCAACCCTTTAATGTGCTATTATACTATTACACTTATTGCACTTATTACACTATTACACTTATTACACTATTACACATATTCCACTATTCCACTATTACACTTATTACACTATTACACTATTACCTTATTGCCTTATTACACTATTACCTTATTACACTATTACACTATTACACTATTACCTTATTACACTATTACCTTATTACCTTATTACCTTATTACACTATTACCTTATTACCCTATTACACGATTACCTTATTACACGATTACCTTATTACACTATTACCTTATTACACTATTACACTATTACCTTATTACACTATTACCTTATTAGCTTATTACCTTATTACACTATTACCTTATTACCTTATTACACTATTACCTTAGTATACTATTACCTTATTACACTATTACCTTATTACCCTATTACCCTATTTCACTATTTCACTATTTCACTATTTCACTATATTTCATTACTATATTAAAAAAAAAGTCTCCATAAAAAATATACCCACCCTGACAAAATTTCTTTTTTCACACCCCTTTTTTTTTTTTTACCACCTAAAAAAAATCTACCCACATGTCCCCTTAGGGGCACTATTTCAAAGTCTATTTGAAAAAGTCGACTTTGAAAGTTCAAAGTCAGAGACAGTCAGAGACAGTGACGCAGAGACAGTGACGCAGAGACAGTGACGCAGAGATAGTGACGCAGAGAGAGTGACGCAGAGACAGTGACGCAGAGAGAGTGACGCAGAGACAGTGACGCAGAGACAGTGACGCAGAGAGAGTGAAATGAAATGAAATGAAATGAAATGAAATGAAATCTATATTTACCCAGGGTATCTGGGCTAAGCTCAAGAACTTGTTTCCAGCCAGGCCCTGCTCATAGAACACATTTCATCGTAGTGGTTCAATGCCTTGTTCAAGGGCACTTCAGCGGTGGTAATTTTAACGTGTCGGACGGCTGATTCGAACTAGGAACCTTCCGGTATCAAGACCGCGCCGCTATCCGTTCGGCCACCGCTGCCACTATGTGTGAGTGACGCAGAGACAGTGACGCAGAGACAGTGACGCAGAGACAGTGACGCAGAGAGAGTGACGCAGAAACAGTGACGCAGAGACAGTGACGCAGAGACAGTGACGCAGAGAGAGTGACGCAGAGACAGTGACGCAGAGACAGTGACGCAGAGACAGTGACGCAGAGAGAGTGACGCAGAGACAGTGACGCAGAGACAGTGACGCAGAGAGAGTGACGCAGAGACAGTGTACTGTCCAAAAACCTGTTTTGCACAAAGCGGCCTCCTGGTGGCGCTATAACAGGCCATTCTGGAAATTTTGGGGCAGAGGTTCATCGTTGGCATTCAGGGAGTGTGTGTGCAAAATTTGGCATCGACCGGGTTAACGGTGCCGGAGATTAACTGTTCACAGACGGAAGGACGGACACACACACACACGGACACACGGACGGAGTGCAAAACATTAGGGGTGGGACGTTATGGGTTCCTCACGATACGATATATATCGCGATATTAGGCCCTCGATAACGATAATATCACGATATTCGATATATTGCGATATTTACGATATATCAATATATTGTATGAAATTTAATCAACGATATATCACGATATCTGCAACTACAAAATACTTGGAACTGAAAAAATGCAGCATTTTGTATTCCCACAAAGCTGTTTGGAGACTTTGGACAAATCACCATCCAGTAATTCAGGATTTCTGGTTGCTGTGGAATCTGAGTGGGATTTGCTTTATTTTAGCTGTCATTTCCTCCTTTTCTAAACATGTTGTTCATCACTTCATTATGAACAACATTTCATTTTTTTTTTTCCTGATATCGATATTTTAACACTTTGATTGCTGGAAGATCTCAACAGGCCTATTTGGATGTTGCTGCCATTTAACATTGCACAAAGGCCTTGTTCGGGGGCCCACAGTAAAATGTTCTCTTATAGCGAGAATCACACGCCTACATCAAAAGAAAGCTGAACTTGTCCACTTCAATTAAAAAAATACATTTTGATTTTACCATGTTCCATTCTGGAGATATTGACCTTTTTGCAACACCTGCATTTGCCTGGAAGTGGTTATCTTGAACAGCGAGCAGAGTTATGGATGGTTTAAAGTCAGAGACATTGACAGGCAGATATAAAATTGAACCCAATAAATATCCTATACATCCTATACACCGAATGAAAGCCCTGAATGTGTACTTTTACGAGGAAAACAGTAAACATTGATCCCATCTACAGTTAGACAGTAATTGGTTATTGAATGCAGCTTGTGCCCACCAGATAACTTCAGAGAAGACATGGACGTGAACTCCTCAATATTCACAAAATAAGGCCTATAGCGACATATAAATACTATATACCGTATGAAACAGAAGACTCTCTGCTTTCATAAGGAAAAAAATTGTACTGTAATAATAAAAAAATCACACCCCTGTGAAGTGAGCAGTGCAACTCTACTTCTCTACTTATTCACTACAGCTCGCTATATACGGACTGAGACAGAAAGTCATGTAAAGCTTTTATTTACAGTTTGGTCTGTAAACTTCTACTGTAATAATAAAAATCACACCCCTGTGAAGTGAGCGGTCAAACTCTGTTCTCTACAGCTCGCTATATACGGACTGAGGCAGAAAGTCATGTAAACCTTTTATTTACAGTTTGGTCTGTAAACTTCTACTGTAATAATAAAAATCACACCCCTGTGAAGTGAGCGGTGCAACTGTTCTCTACCATTGCACCGCGCAACTGTAGAGAACAGTTGCACCGCTCACTTCACAGGGGTGTGATTTTTATTATTACAGTAGAAGTTTACAGACCAAACTGTAAATAAAAGGTTTACATGACTTTCTGTCTCAGTCCGTATATAGCGAGCTGTAGAGAACAGAGTTTGACCGCTCACTTCACAGGGGTGTGATTTTTATTATTACAGTAGAAGTTTACAGACCAAACTGTAAATAAAAGCTTTACATGACTTTCTGTCTCAGTCCGTATATAGCGAGCTGTAGTGAATAAGTAGAGAAGTAGAGTTGCACTGCTCACTTCACAGGGGTGTGATTTTTTTATTATTACAGTACAATTTTTTTCCTTTTGAAAGCAGAGAGTCTTCTGTTTCATACGGTATGTAGTATTTATATGTCGCTATAGGCCTTATTTTGTGAATATTGAGTTCGGGTCCATGTCTTCTCTGCAGTTATATCTGGTGGGCGCAATGTGCATCCACCCAGTATCCAATTTATGACAAACTGTACATGGGATCAATGTTTACTCTTTTCCTCGTAAAAGTACACATTCAGGGCTTTCATTCGATGTATAGGATGTATAGCATATTTATTGTGTTTATTGTTATATCTGCCTGTCAATGTCTGACTATAAACCTTCATAACTATGCTTTCTTTTTGATGATGATGATGATTGCCGCCTCGCCTAATCTATCTCACTGCTTTCATTGTTTTGATCGCAGTAACATTGGGGGGGGGGGGGGTCATGGGCACATTGGGCAGCAAAAGTCTTGATCCGTACGGCTATAAAAAGTCCCATTCCACCGTTCGGTTCAGAACTATAGTATAACGGTGAGACGCGTTGTCATCAGCTGATTTTGTTTTTCAAGCTAGTGTAGGGGAACATGCCTGGGCATGCTAGCCTGGCACGGCCAGACTCATAGCGAGGGTTCACTGATGTTTCCTCCGGGGAAGAATCTTCAGTGAATCCCCGCTATGAGGCTGGCCAAGCCAGGCTATGGGCATGCAGCTTGGGGGCGATGGAGGGGGAAAAAAGCGTCACCCGGCTGTGATGTCGACGAGAAGGAAAAAATGACTTCCACAGATGACAACACCACGGTTTAGGTCGCGGAAAAGTTCGTTATACATTACACCCGGGTCGATTACGTCCCCGACGCGTTCATTGCGGTCTTATCACTACAATTATAATGAATAAAAAAGCGTTACAATCACACGTCTGAGCGATCTCCGATTATGACGGCTCTGCATGGCGATACGTGATCCACCAACGGAACACTGTCTTGTCGTGGCGGCCCCTCGATACTGTGGTTAGTTCGTAGTATTGTAGGCTCGGGGATCGTTTGGTCGCTACAGTATGAAGAAGGAAACGCATCTGTCCATGTGTGTTGCAGACGTTGCATTGCAATGCCGATCTGGTGCATATGTGTTCAGGCAGCGTTCCGTTCAGCGTTCGTCATGTTTTTTCCGAGAGACAGAGGAGAGCATGTACCCCCTCGCAAGATCCTCCTCCTGGAGAAACAGGAGGGGAGGGGGGAATCAAATGTCCGAGGTGGAAAGCCTGGTGAGGCGAGGTTAGGTGAAATTTGATTCTTTTCAAACACAGACTAGATCGGCATGGGCGCAGCCATTACACTGGCTTCTCTACACGTAAAGCGGCCCGCCCTCCTGTTTTCAGGAGGGGAGGGGGTTTTGTTTTTTTTTCTGATCACGTGAGCTGGACTAAGCAGCAATGATAGGGCGATGGTTCTTCATTGTCCGGGTGGGTAAAAAGATGAATGAAAGTATGCTATAAAAAAGTGATTGAAACGTATTGATACGTGATCCGCACCCGACGTTTGATTAATTGATAACGTATTGATACGCGATCCGCGTTGGGAGTGTTAATAATCAATATCGATTATTTTTTGCGGGAGGACGTATCGATATATATCGCCATATCAATATTTCAGCACACCCCTACAAAACATACTCTCTCCCCATGCCTTCGGCCTGGTGGAGACAACTAATAATCCTAAACGAAGAGTATATCAACAGGTTGATTGAAGAGGTCTGAGTGATGAGCAATAAGCATGTGTCCGGGTGGCTCAGTTGGTAGAGGTGAAAAAACAAAGGTACTACATAACTTAGAGACGGACATGTTGGTTATCCAGCGTTCATCAGTGTGTGCCAAGCCCCCGTTCTTCCGGGTGCTTCAAAACGCCACTGAGCAACTTCCACTGAAATGAATAGCGGGGGGGCAGGGCTATCGCTCCGGTTCAGTCTCAATCCTTTTATTACTCTATGGTGTTGGCGCATCCAGACAAAGATGCCAAATGCCGTGAGCGGCAGTCGTCTCTTACTGGTTTTTAGACAGCTGGTGGATGGAAAATGAAGCTCGCGCCGCGCAGCTTCCACTTGCCGTGGAGGCAAGCGTTTCCAGTTTTCTGGCTGACGCTGCAAGTTGCAGCGTGGGTGGAGCTTCATTTCCATCCGCCAGCTGTTTAAAAACCAGGAAGAGACGCCTGCTGCTCGCGGCATTTGGCATCTTCGTTAATCTACTGTGTGGATGCAGTCACTGAGGTGTTGCAAGTGCAGTTTCTTTTCAAGGAGAGGTGAGGCGCCGTACACACTATTGAAACCAAATCGCTCTCTCTGTTCCAGGGTGAGAGGGGGGGCAGAGCAGCTCGCAATTCATTTTCAATGGGAGTCACTGGGTTTCACAGAGCAGCTCTGCTCCATGGGGGGGAGGAAGGCAGAACACAGCCATGGAGCGGAGCTGCTCTGTGAAACCCATGCAGTGACTCCCATTGAAAATGAATTGCGAGCTGCTCTGCCCCCCCCTCTCCCCCCGGAACAGAGAGAGCGATTTCTTTTCAATAGCGTGTACGGTGCCTGACAGTGTGCAGGTGCAGATCATCACAGCTGATCACCTCACGATCACACCTGGCTGGGGGTGATCGCAGACTGGGAGTGGCATGTTATTTCACATCAAGAAATCACATTACAGAACATCACATTATACAATTTCCAATAGGCCTACTTTTACTTCTACTCCACTAGATCTCAGATCCACATATTTTACTTTAAATACAATGCTATGCGACACATTGTGAGCTTGTAGATCTGCTATTTTCAAAAGATTTTTATACTTTAAAATGTGAAATGAGACATTCTGCATAAAAAGTACTTTCTACTTTTATAACAATACTTTAATACCAATGCTGTTGTACTTTAATTTACGGACTACAGAGTATTTCTTATATTGCAGTATTGATACTTGTACTCAAGTACTAAATGTGTCTTTTTTCCACTCCTTGTACCCCTCCTCAGCCTCCTCTCTCCTCCCTTGTTCCTTCTTTTTGCCTCTCTCTCTCTCTCTCTCTCTCTCGTCCCGTCCTCCTGTTCAATAATCTCTTTATGTGTGGCAATGACCTGTCAGTGTCAATCAGTGTTGTTGTCATGCCAACTTTCCGCCGTGGGCTGGGCCTCTGGGCTCTCAGCCAATGGGTGCCCTCCCTGTCAATTAGCCCCCCGGTGATCTCGTTACGTTATGGACAGATGGGTATATAGATGGATATTTAGTTGGTGTTGGAATAAGTTAGTGTGTCAACATCGATATACATACATACAGGCATGCATGCATTTGCATGCAGATGGAGGGTCCTGGTGGGGTTGCACCCTCAGGTCAACGCTGGGTTCATGTTCTTCCACAGTGAGGGGGGATCTTACACATGGATAATATTTTTAAACCCTGACCATTTAACCCCAAGCACTCACCTATAGCTTTGACGACCTAGCAGTGTAAGCTTAGCCTGAGTGAATTAGCCACAGCACACCTTTAATTGTGTAACCTTGCCTTTACCTGTACGTTATACCTTTCTACATCTCTAGCTTTCAACTTTCACCTCTTTTATTTCAGTTCTGCTGCATAGCCCCTGATACCCGTCGTGCAAGGCTGTTACACTACCTGGCGTTTATACCAGGGGTCTTCAACAGGGGGCCCGAGCGGGACCCCTATGGGTTCCTCAGAGTTACTACAGGGGGCCGAGGGGAGCCACCACATCTTTGTGTGATAGTAACTTTTTGTCAGGTGAAACCTGACTAATGAACGCTCATGAAATATAAGCGACCGATTCGCGACCTAGTCATTCAGTATGAATAGGTCCCTTACATTTCATGTTCTGCCTATCCTGATTGGCTGCCTCGTCTGCCTCCTCTGGCCAATGGGACAACAGCAAATATCCCTGGCAGCCAGGTAGGCTGCAGAGCAACGCAGCAGAGCAGCATGATCACACTCACGGGGAAGAGCTCACCCCGACATGGCGCATATAGTTATTTCACACGTTTGCAATGTTCGAACGTCACCCTATATAACTTCAAACCAAACGCGCCTGAAACAGCGCAGCGCAGCCAATACCATCGTGATCGTGGTGGGGGGTGCGTGGCAGACAGCCAGCTCACAGCCTGGTGACGCGCGGTTACAGATACTATCGGATCGATTATCTGTCTATCAGCAACATACGGGTTACGGGTCTTGCAAGGACGGGCCGCGCACGCGTCCTTCAAAATCTCACTAGGGCGGCCGTGAGGTTGCGACACAGAAACATACACGTTACTAAAATAATAATAATAATAATATGGGGGGAAAACAAAGACAAAAACGGAGACAGCGCCTGTTTCATCTGACACATTATTACTATGTAATCATTTCTTGTTTAACTCCCTCTGATCCATGGTTCACCTTCCCTCTTTAACCTCCTGACCCCTAACCCTGTCAGTAAGGAGCTTGGGGAGAGAGAGAGAGAGAGAGAGAGAGAGAGAGAGAGAGAGAGAGAGAGAGAGAGAGAGAGAGAGAGAGAGAGAGAGAGAGAGAGAGAGAGAGAGAGAGAGAGACAGACAGACAGACAGACAGACAGACAGACAGACAGACAGACAGACAGACAGACAGACAGACAGACAGACAGACAGACAGACAGACAGCGACTGTGTTTGTGTGTGTGTGTGTGTGTGTGTGTGTGTGTGTGTGTGTGTGTGTGTGTGTGTTTTCGTCTCCCTGGTGTCCACTCAGTCGATCAGATGAATGTAATGATCTCACTGTAGCACCATCCCCCCAGGGGCATTGTGAGTAAACAGACTATATTATTGCTTCCCCATCAACTGGACTGGCGGAATACACACTGGGGACCTGGGGCAGGCAGACGCAGACAGGCGCACGTGGGGCAGGCAGACGCAGACAGGCGCACGCACGCACGCACGCACGCACGCACGCACGCAGGCACGCAGGCAGGCACGCACGCACGCACGCACGCACGCACGCAGGCACGCACGCACGCACGCACACACGCACACACGCACACACACACACACACACACACACACACACACCACGACTGTGGCTCAGGAGGTAGAGCAGGTCGTCCAATGATCCATGGGTCGGCGGTTCGAATCCCGGCTCCTCCTGTCTACATGTCGAAGTGTCCTTGGGCAAGACACTGAACCCCAAATTGCTCCCGATGTGCTGGTTGGTACCTTGCATGGCTTCCGCCGCAATCGGTGTATGAATGGGTGAATGTAATGCACAATCTATGTAAAGCGCCTTGGATAAAGGCGCTATATAAATGCACCATTTACCATTTACCATTTACACACACACACACAATAGGGAATGCAAGGCTGATGTCACGGTAGCCCGGCACCATTTTGATTGTGATGGCCTACTACATATTAGATCTGCATCAAGTGTATAAAGTTGGTATTTGAGTGTTTAGTGCACAGTGCTAGAGCTCTTTCAGTTCACCAAAATGGGATTTATTAAGCCTACTACTAGGCTACTTGTTGTGTGAAATACAACAAGTAGGCTTAGGGGATAAAATAGATAATGGACTAACATAACGTTTCACCGCATTCCTCTCACTGCCGCCTCCTCCTCCGAGTGTGACTTTTGTTTCTCTTATGGGGGGTCCCTGGCATATATTTTCAGATGGGGGTTTTATATTTTCAAACGCGGGCTAATTAGTTTCAATGCTAGTGTTCAAGACTAAGTGCATGGTTAATAATATACAAAACCTGTACACAGTGAGATTTCATATTTGTTTGCCTGTGGCCGGGTATCCCTTATGACTTTCAGGTAGATGGGAATGTTTCACCGTTGAGAAGCCAGGAGTTGAGACTGGGTGGATCAAACTCCCATGTTCTTAATCCTCTCAGGTAAACAACCCACAGCCTTTCTCCAACTTCTGCTCATTAGCTCAACTCACTGCTATATATGGCTTTGGCTGTCCTAACCCAGCCGAGGAGCCATGGGCTGAGGACGAGAAAAGGCTTAAGGACTTCCATCCTCGGGCTATATTTTTCACTTATTTCACAGTGAGTTAGTTCAATAGTGGTTGCTATAGAATTCAAAGCTCTCATCCAGAGCGACCTACAATAAACTAAGTAATTAATAAATAGAATGCCGAAAGAACAGTATAGTCTCTCAAGAAACTATAGATTGTCTAAACAATTAACATTCTGTACATTGAAATTTTTTGTTAGAAAAACCCAACTCATCTAAGAAATAAAATACATCAGAACGAGAGGCCAATATAATGTCTGTATAGTAGTCATGGTATGATGGTCAGTCACTAGCATCAATGAAAGAGGAGGTGGTAAGAAGCGAGGTACAAGGAGATCGAGTCAGGGGTGAGGTGGTAGCCTGGTTAATAAACCAGACCGAATCAGCCGTTGGCAAAAAAAAGTTGCCTACCAGCGGATTACGGTCTGGCGAGGCTCAGTAGCACGCCTCTTTCCTACAGCAGAGAACAGGTCGGACCAATCGGGACACGGTATGCAATATAGGCGGGCTTTGGTACAGTGACGTTCAATGCTTGAGACTTTTGACTGACAGTAGCTCTGACCAATTGCGTCAAAGAGAAAATGTTCCCCGGGAAATGAAATCCAAGTGGAGCCAGCCCAGACTGATATACCGCGACAGTGTTGTGTGATATTAGTCTGGCTTATTAGCCAGGCTAGTGAGGTGGAGCCTGAAGAGTGCCGTGACGTAATTCCAGGGGTGTCTCGGAAATTAATACTTTCAGTTTTGAACCATGACTCTCTAAAGTCTCTATATACTTTTTGTGTACAAGTTTGCAACGTGTCACAATGCGACACATTGTTGCTATCATTCCAGCATAAACTTGAACGTGCGTCCGGCAAAATATCACGTCAGGTCGGGAGCTGTCGTAGGCTTTGTCCTCACCTGTTTTTCTGTCGTTGAAAAGCGGAGCAGCATTGTCTGACCAGCTGACAGGCTCACAGGCATCTAAACATGTTTTCACTTCTAAAATGTATATAAAACTAATACATATTATAGGCCTACATGTGAAAAATGTTTTTTTTGTAAAGGCATGTCATATGAAATTGGTACGATATTTCCAAGTGTATAAGGCAGCAATTAAAATCGCTAAAGCAATGTTGCAAGTTAGATGCTTAAGCCATTTAAACAGTGTTTTGCATGAGCGCATACATGCGAGGATTTGCTGCCTGTGCTGGAATATTTTCATGACTTGGAGGGACGTTGGAGAGTAGGCTAGTGCAGAGTTGACTGCTGCAGCTGGAGAGTCAAATCTCCCAATGTGGTATAGCCTACACCCTAGCCTAATCTACAGTAGCGAGGCGAGCGGGGGAAACTTTTTTTATTGGTTTTCCATCATGTAACTATGGTTTCCATATACGTTGTTTGGTCGTATTGCAGTTGTTCATGTCGCAAAAACGAGGGCGAGGCTTGATTTCAGCCGTCACATTTATCAACTAGGAATGGAAACAAGGATCAGCTGTTTGCGATCACTTCATAAATGCCGTGCTGACGTGAGTGTACTCCAAAACCGACTCTTGAATTTGAGGCACTCCATTGATAAATGAGGGCCGAATAGTACGTTACTTTTCAAAGGAATGTTACGAACAGTGAATGGGAATTGGGAACCGCCTGCAGGATTGGGCATGCTGTCTACAAGGAGTGCACTAAGACTAGCAGGTCATATGCTAATCTAATGCGAGTAACCAGGGATTAATACAAGGCTAGGGTGTATAGTAAGGCAGCTTTACAAGTCATACAAGGACAGCGCTAAAGGCTTTCCCCAGTCAGTGTGATGCCAGAAAGTGTGTCTATCTATTTAGGCCTATGTCCGTTTACAACAGTCTAAGCTCCATGAGGCTACACCAGGACGGCCTCTGGTGAACTTGGCCTATACAACTATCAATTATTTTCTTGGCATATTATTCTATGACTTGTTGTTGATTAATTTAATAATCTAGAAGCGTGCTTTTTTATCACACAATTTTTAACCCATTTTTTCCAAACAGTGTCAATTATCTAATGTAATCCTGGGCGCTGCACTTCCTCTGTCAACCTGGGGGTGTGTGTGTGTGGGGGGGGGGGGGGGGGGGGGGGGAGCAGCAGACTGACCTCATGCTTCCTTATATGCATGAGGAGTTCTTTTCACCTGACAGGGGAGAGTTTCCGACCAGTTCCTTTCCCCTCCATCAGGCGCCTCGGCTGGCCAGGGGGAGGTAGTTTAGAGACTAGGATTACTGCATGTTTTTTGTGAGGGTACCTATACCCTATATGGGACACGGGGACAACATGCAAACTCCACATAGAAGTGTGCCTTTTTAATATTTATGTAAAAAATATATACGTTTTATATGTCAAATGAATCGATTAAGCACTTAAGCGTACTTTGTTTCTGACTGGCATCGATGATATTGTGGTCCTGTCTTCAGGTTTGCAGTGTACCAGTCCAACACTAGGAGAGAACCATTATTTCACACAATGGAAAGCTGTTGGTCCCATGTCCCAGGGGACTGTTGTTATTATTAAAGTGTTGGTCCCACGTTCCAGGGGACTGTTGTTATTATTAAAGCTGTTGGTCCCATGTCTCAGGGGACTGTTGTTATTATTAAAGCTGTTGGTCCCATGTCTCAGGGGACTATTGTTGTTTCCTTAGGAGGCGAGACGCAAGGGAGTGCTTGTTTTCGGCGGAAGCTTGACATATGTCGCAGACCTGTCGCGAGCTTATAGGCGAGCGAGTCGCTACCCCCGTTTCAGCCAATCACAAGTCGCGCCTCAATACCCCAGTATTGGGAGCAGTGGTCTCTCTTTTGGGTCTCGACCTGAAAAGTTTGGGAAAGTTCTGCGTAGAGTACATCTCTGACATATCTCCTGATTCTCCTCTAATGAAAGCAGTGACAGACAGACAGACAGAGGATTGTCTCCTACTGCGATCTGGCCTAGAGAGATAGATTACCTCTGAGAATAGTGTGTGTGTGTGTGTGTGTGTGTGTGTGTGTGTGTGTGTGTGTGTGTGTGTGTGTGTGTGTGTGTGTGTGTGTGTGTGTCCGTGCATGCGGAGAGCCGGGGACCATAGCGATGGTGGAGAGAAGGCTGCCTGTAGTTATGGATGTTCTCAGTCTGCCGTCACTCATAGGCTACTGCAGAACCTTACATGCAGTGGTGGATAAAGTACAATTTATTTTCTTTAAAAAAAAAGCACCAATACTGCAGTGTAGAAGTACTCTGTTACAATAAAACCCTGGAATTCAAAATGTACTTAGAGTACGAAAAGTAGAAGTACTCATTATGCAGAATGTCCCGTTTCAAGTTTTCAAAAGTATAACAATCTTTAGAAAATAGCAGATCTACAAGCTCACAATGTGAAGACTATAATACACATTTATATTATGATGTCACTTAATCTGTTAATTACCAAGAGGCTCCATAACTTGACACCCACAGGTCTCATGTGTTTTCCTTCAAAGGGTTCTAGTACTTGATAAGGTTCAATGTTGTTTGTACAATACAGCCCTGGGTGTTACTGTTAATACGTATTTTGTGCGTGCGTGCATGCGTGTGTGCGTGCGTGTGTCAAGTCCCCAGCCTGTATTCTAACATCAATGACATGTGGAAAGCTTGGTGAGGTTACCAAGTCAACATGATGTTTACCCACAATGCCCATGGGAGGGGAAGGGGGGGCTTTGCACTAAACTAGAGTGAGATCATTACATTATCAGACCGACTTAGTGGTGACACACACACACACACACACACACACACACACACACACACACACACACACACACACACACACACACACACACACACACACACACACACACACACACACACACACACACACACACACACACACACACACACACTCCGGACAGAGTGAATAGTGGGATGCAACAGAGGAAGGGGAGACTTCATTAGCTGTTGGTCAATGCAGCAGTTTGCGAGATTAGCTCCAGACAGTCCAACACGCACGCACGCACGCACGCACGCACGCACGCACGCACGACCCGGGTCCCCTGTATTCTGCCAGTCCAGTCGATATAGGCAAGTGGTAATATAGTCTGTTTACCCACAATGCCCCTGGGGGGGTGACACTACAGTGAGATCATTACATTCATCTGATCGAGTGGACACCAGGGAGACGCACGAGTGCGCGCACGTGCACACACACACACACACACACACACACACACACACACACACACACACACACACACACACACACACACACACACACAGGGTGGGGTGAATGAGGTTTAGGTCTGATTTTGATTTTGTCTTTTTACGTGACTACATCTTTTCTTTAATCACCATCATTTTTGAACAAGCATTCCAGAGTGTGGGGGGGGGGGGGGGGGGGGGGGTGTAACGTCCAACGCTCAAATCTCGCTGTGACCTTGAGCAAGGCACTAATCACCCCCCCCCCTCCACCTGCTAACTCATTGTGCGTTGCTTGCTATGGATAAGCAGATAAGCGTGCATGTGTCATGGACAAAAGCTTTTGTACACTGATGACCTCACACACCGTTATGCCTCATACTCTGTTCTGTATGATACGCTGTCCGGTGGCCAAAAATAGCCGATTGTGGCTATTTTTGGTCAAGGGTCACCATATACGACTACATATAAAACCATTAAGTGACCTATTATAATAGCTCCCTATACAGTTTTTTATTTTTCTTTCTAAAAGGCCAAAGGTTCATGAGCGCTAATACCCTAACTCATTCCTCCTGATCACTCTCCAGGGACTGATAAGTGGGATGAGACCTAATCCAGTCAAGTGGGTTTCAGCCCCCCCTCTCTGGCACACTGAATGAAGTCCTGTCACCCCCCCCCCCCCCCCCCCATCTCTCTCTCTCTCTGTCTTTCTCTTTGTCTCTCCCATCTCATCTCTCCCCCCCCCCCCCCCATTGGGAGCTACAGATAGATCCATATCCGCATCAGTGATTCTGAACCCGGGCTGGTGCCCACTGGTGGGCTGTTAGGGAATTGCAAGTGGGCCCCCAAATAATTTGCAAATCACTCAGATTGAATGATAATGTAACATTAATAAATAAATGTTAAAAAAAAGAAATCACAGTATTATTTCACCATTGTGTACGACACTGCCCTGTGAGGAATCGAGATGTACATTAATGCTAAAGTGGTTAATTAATTTGTTTCAAAAAATAAGAATAGTGCTTCTCAATTATTGATTTACGGTAATCAAAAAAGTATTGATATAGTGCCGAGATAGAATCGCTGAGAAGATCATGGATCGTTGCAGCCATGAGATGCATGGAGGGAGACTTTCAGACTTCTATACGGCATGGCTCTCATTTTTAATTCACTCACAGTGATGTTTCTGTTCAGAGGAGCCTTTGGTCTCTATTCCCTTCCTCGTTACATCTCTGCCCTTCCCTCTAGCCGTCTCCTGAGACGTCTTAGATAATGTTTGTCTGTGATGTCTCTCTCTCTCTCTCTCTCTCTCTCTGAGCCTATATTTCTCCTCCTCCTCATTCTCCTTCCAGGCCTGCTCTGCTCTCGCCGCTTCTTCACCCGCCTTCCGTCTTTCTTCTTCCCTGTGTCAGATGTGTCACTCTCCCCTCCCCTCCCCTCCACTCTCCCCTCCTCTCCCCTCCCCTCCCCTCCACTCTCCCCTCCCCTCCAGCTGGCTCTGGGAGTTCAGACACTCTGCATGACTCTCTCTAGCCGTGACTCCATGATCCCACTGTCAAATTAGTATGGTGAACTTCTGAAATGTCACAGCAGGTAATTCGGGCTGGGCCCGATACAATTAGATACATCTGACTTTGACAGAACGTATAGTCACAACACCTTTTGTGAGAGAGATAGTTGATAATATAATGCAGCAGCAATTACCCAACCTGTGGGCCCGCTGGTAGCTTGCCTGCAAGGGTATTGCATGTGGGTCCCCAAATAATTGAGAAGACACTAACACGCCCGGCGAACGACTGCTGTGTTGAGTGGTCAAATGTGTGGCCCCTGATCCAGAAACGATTGAGAGCCGCTGATCTTATATCATTGCTGTCGGGCTGGAAACCTCTTAGTGTGTCTCCATATTTGAATTTTTTTGTAAAATAACACCATACTTGATCGTACTACAGCTTCACACAAAAGCATCAAAAGTAGCACATCTACAATCTCGAAACGCGTAGCGACACGATTCGAACTTATACTGTAGATCTGCTACTTTTGAATTTGAATCCTGAAAAGTTACTGTTTTGGACATATTATAGGATTGACCCGATAGTAAATTGTGCAGTTGCCAAACCTACAGAAAACACAGGGACAAGGCTCTGGGAATGTGCTCATTTGGTCCGATGTTGTGATTTTTATCAGTAAAATATTGAATTAGTCTCCTTTTCATTAGTCCCCCCTGTTGCACCCAATGAATCTACTGTATATTATTTAACTACCGGTAAGCATTGGAGCTTCGTTCGCATTCTGTCCCACTCAGCATTTCAGAACAAGATTAATTTCAGCATAGCATTGCACCCATGGAGAAGTCAAGTTAAAGGGTATTTGCAGTTATCCGTGAGGGGAAATAACATGACTTTTCTGCATGACCTAGTAGTGGAGGGGGGATTGGTGTCTTGCTCATTGACACAAAGCCTGGGGAATCCAACCGGGGACATTCCAATTCCAATACAAGCTCACAACGCGTCGCAGCACAACGCGTTGTGAGCTTATACTGTAGATCTGCTATTTACACCCGAACGCAACCAAAATAAAATAACTTGTCTTTTAGTTAACCCTAAAACCATAACATTTTTGTCTAGTTTTTATTTGTTGACAAAATTGTCAATAGTTTAGTCGACGAAATTGTGTCAGAGCATTCCACATTTTGGTGGCAGAGCAGTAGAATAATAATGTATGCCTTTATGCAGACAGACAGACCTGAGGCCGATTCTACAAATGTCTTCTAAAAACTGTTTTCTGAAAAATATCTATATCTATATCAGTGGATCTCAAACCTTTTCACGTCAAGGACCCCCAAAATGATATGTATTTGGCCCCCATCTCAAAATATGTCGTTCCAGGGACCACCAGAAGCAAAGAGGTAAAAACTTGCTGTGAAATATTCAATATTTCAATATTGATATATATTCAAAGATTTGCGCCACATTTTCACGATTTTTCTAAAATAGCAGATCTACAAGCTTGTAGCGTGACACTCGGTGCCGTGCTATGAGTTTGTAGATCTGCTATTTTTCAACAGCTAAAGTCTAAAATAATGGTTAAACTGGTTACAAGCTGGTGACAGATGCGCTCCAGGTCTTAATGGGTTTAAATGCCGTTGCCTCACTGCCACGAGAGCAGAAC
>NC_136792.1:25712067-25897067 GCF_951216825.1 Electrona antarctica
AACTTGTCTTTTAGTTAACCCTAAAACCATAACATTTTTGTCTAGTTTTTATTTGTTGACAAAATTGTCAATAGTTTAGTCGACGAAATTGTGTCAGAGCATTCCACATTTTGGTGGCAGAGCAGTAGAATAATAATGTATGCCTTTATGCAGACAGACATAGACCTGAGGCCGATTCTACAAATGTCTTCTAAAAACAGTTTTCTGAAAAATATCTATATCTATATCAGTGGATCTCAAACCTTTTCACGTCAAGGACCCCCAAAATGATATGTATTTGGCCCCCATCTCAAAATATGTCGACCCAGGGACCACCAGAAGCAAAGAGGTAAAAACTTGCTGTGAAATATTCAATATTTCAATATTGATATATATTAAAAGATTTGCGCCACATTTTCACGATTTTTCTAAAATAGCAGATCTACAAGCTTGTAGCGTGACACTCGGTGCCGTGCTATGAGTTTGTAGATCTAAAATAATGGTTAAACTGGTTACAAGCTGGTGACAGATGCGCTCCAGGTCTTAATGGGTTTAAATGCCGTTGCCTCACTGCCACGAGAGCAGAACAGAGATCATTAGATCAGGAACAAAGGCCGGCTGAAAAGTAAACTACAGTTTTGGGGAGTAGTATTGAGATAGAACATAACAAATCACACTTGTGTGAAGTAAGTGGCGCTCTTATCATCATACATCACATTCCGTGCTCAGCCAATCAAATCATCACATTCCGTGCTACAAACACACACACACACAAAGGATTACACGGCAGTGACTCAGGAGGCAGAGCGGCCGCTTGTGGAATGGGAAGGTTCCTGGTTGGATCCGGGGCTCCCCCTGGGTTAGTGTCAAAGTGTCCTTGAGTGAGTGAGTGAATGAATGTGTGCATTGGTTAAATAAGAGCTTTGAATAAATGCACTGTATAAAGTATAGCCATTGTTTTTATACCGTTAACACAGCTGTTGAGTGTTTCTCTCACTGAATCAAATTATTTCTCTTCATCTCTTCACAAGGATCAATACTGGGCCCAATCCTTTATAGTTTCTATATAAATAATATCACCTCATCCTTAAATAATTGTAGCTGTCATCTCTATGCAGATGACACAGTAATTTATTGTACAGCAGACTCTACAAGTCGCAATAGAAAACCTACAACGTTCTTTTAACGTCCTCCAGGATGCCCTTATTGGTGTGTTCCAGTGTTCCTGTCTGTCTTGGATTATGGAGATATAATCTATAGACATGCAGCAGCATCCACATCCCTACTCTGTTTATCACTCATCGATTCGATGTATTACGGGTGATAGCTATGATACTCACCATTGTATCTTATATAACAAGGTTGGATGGTCCTCCCTGACAGAGAGACGAGAACTGCATTGGCACCTGTTCTTGTATAAAGCCATGCTTGGAGATTGTCCTAAATACATCTCATCTTTTCTGAAGTGGGACTCTGAGCCCTACCACACCCGGTCAAGTGGTTTCCCCAGGTTCAAGGTGCCAAAAGTTAGCTCTGAACTTGGAAGATCTGCTTTTGGCTTCTGTGGCCTTAATACATGGAATGACCTGCAAACAACATTGAAACTGACCGTATTGGTACCCTTGAGTCGTTTTAAAACCTTGGTGAGCATACAGACCCCCACAATATGGAACTTGTTTTTAGATCGTTTAGAAATTTGTCTTAGCTTTTTATAATATATAATTCACATTATCTTTTTTGTTTCCTGATCTTCTGATGTATTGTGATGTTTTTTTTCTATATGATATTGTATTACTCGACAACACTGAAAATTAGTTTGACTCATTTTCTAAGCCTTTGCCTCGCTATCCCGCTGTCACTTTTCCACGCTTTTCTGTCTTAGCGTCTCTCTTTTTTGTCTTTCCTCTCTCTCTCTCTCTGGGCTGGGGAGACACAGGCATTTTATGGTATTCTTACTTTACCAGAGTATTTCCAATTTTCTGTACTTTTACTTCTACTCACTACATCTCAGAGGCAAATCTTGTACTTTTACACCACTATAATTATTTGAAAACTTTAGTTATTGTTACTTTATTATTATTATTATTATTACTATTATTACAAAACATACAGTAACCACTTCAGCCATACACATGCCGGCCATTTGAAAATAGCCGATCAACAAGCTCACAATGCGTGATTTGCTATTTTCTAAAGATTTGTATACATTTTATATTTAAACTTGTGAATTTGGACATTATGCATACCGTACTTTCTACTTTTGGTACATTGGTACATTTGAATACCAATACTACATTTTAAATTCCGGACTATTACTTAAAAAGGTGAGTACTTTTTCCACCACTGACTTTCACTCCCTGCTACACACGCACCACACACCACACGTGCACACACGCTCTTATCTTATTCACATTCTACAGCCCCGTCTGTCTGTCTGTCGATTCATTCCCCTTCCTATTGAATTTTCAATGAGATATAGAGCATAGAGAGAGAGAGAGAGAGAGAGAGAGAGAGAGAGAGGGAGAGAGAGAGGGGTAAGCTGAGAAGGACCGTGTAGGAGAGAGGTAGACAGTGTTTGAGACTAATTTATGAGAGACAGACAGTTGGAAAGCTGAGAGATGTAGACAGTTTAGGAGAGACAGACAGTTTAAGAGAGACAGAAGGTTGGAAGGCTGAGAGACAGACAATATAGGAACACTGAGAGACAGACAGTTTATGAGAGACCGACAGTTGGAAGGCTGAGAGACAGACAGTTTTATGAGAGACAGACAGTAGGAAAGCTGAGAGGCAGACAGTTTAGGAGAGAGAGAGACAGTAGGAAAGCCGAGAGGAGACAGTCTGAAGGAAATGTTCTGGCGGGATTTGATCTCTAGGCCAGCATGGCTACATGTGATTAACCACTACAGCATGCGTAGAGCACAATGAATGCACCACACTGATACGCTAAAGCCCCGTGACCCCAATCTGATTTTTACAGATAGGAGGTCAGAATTCCTGTTAAATGAGGTCGTTAATCTGCTGCCTTTCAGAAGAAAAAAAATAAATCACAAGCTATTGACCCCTAACAGCAATCATGTTTTAAGGCTAGGGCTGTTTCTTCTTTTGAGACAGACAGTAGGACAAGGGAGGTGGTTGATAGTTGTCAGTATACACATTAATGCCTATAGGGTCCCATGCATGATCCAATATTGTATTTCCATTATAGTGTTACTCGTCATTAGATTTGGCATTTAACGTATAGGCCATAGTGTTGACAGGATAACACTCACTGCATCCTAAAGTTCATGACAATCTCAGAGCCGGTTTGCCTTTTCAGACCCCCATCTGACAAGGTTTTGCCCCAGGGACCCCCAGAAGAGAAGATATGTGTTTAAATAAGATTTGAAGTGCAGAGACTTGTGTGCCGATGTGCTGTCATACCTGAGTCCAAGTAAGCTACTCTTCACACTTTATATTACTTTCCAGTGGTACTCAGTGACAGCTAGCTCTGGTAACGTGGAAGAGGAAGTAATGCTGTGTACCATTACACAGTGGGCCTTCAAAGTCTACATCAAGTCTCAGTGGGCTCAGAAATATCCTACTATTATAATACTTCATACTTAGTAATTATACAATGCTTTATAATGTCTTATTGATTATGGTTATAAAGCATTGTGACTATGAATAACCATGAGCTCAGGGTTATGAGCAGGTTATAATGCCTTGTAGGCCTATCTTTATAATGCATTGATATAGACATGGAATGCACAAGTGTTACCAACATTTGCATAAATCTGTCTGTCATTTTTTGCATTTATGGTAAGATTGTGACTTCAAAGTGACAGTATAGCCTACAAGGTGGTGCTATGTGAGTCAGTAAATATCAGACAGACTCTAGTCCATTGGTCCAAATGAATACAATAACCATTCTTGGAGGAAACCCCCCCCAGACCTATAAAACATGTTACTGCTTGTATCGTGGTCGACTCCAGGAAGTAGGCCGGTGACCCCATTTATGGTAATGAACCATATAGTTTACAGAAAATATTATGGCGACACATTTAGATTCAGCTGTGCAATGGGGACCTTAGAAGCCATTGTCCAAAAAGAATGGTTGACAGGGATGTCACACAGAATCTCATGATGAATCAATAGACAGGCTTCTTCACACATACCATCTGACATTCCATCACACCCAGCAACACCAGCATTGGAATCTGACTGGAATCCTGTTGGGTTAGTGGTGGAAAAAATACTTACATTTTGTGTCAATACTGCAATATAGAAATAATCCGTTCTGAATCTGATTTTGTTTTTAAGTAAAAGTCCGAAATAAAAAAATGCACTTGAGTAAAAGTACAAAAGTATTGGCATCAATATGTACTTAAAGTATAAAGTACTCATTATGCAGAAAGTCCCATTTTCAAGTTGTTTTTTATGAAAATCTTTTGAAAATAGCAGATCTACAACCTCACAATGCATCTCAATAATGCTTGTAGATTGGCTAATTTTAAAATAATGGCCGAAATGTATAGGGCTGAAGTGGGTAATGTATGTAATCTAAATCTACAAAGTAACTAGTAACTAAAGTTCTTCAAATAAAATGTAGTGGAGTAAAAGAAGGCTACAATATATAGTGGAGTAGAAGTAAAAGTACTGCAAATTGGAAAACACTCAAGTAAATTACTCTCAAAATTATATTTAAGTACAGTACTTAAGTAAATGTACTTAGTACTTATAAGTACATGTACTTTCCACAACTCTCTCTCTCTCTCTCTCCTCTCTCTCTCTCTCTCTCTCTCTCTCTCTCATCTCTCTCTCTCTCTCTCTCTCTCTCTCTCTCTCTCTCTCTCTCTCTCTCTCTCTCCTCTCTCTCTCTCTCTCTCTCTCTCTCTCTCGCAGAGGAGGATGAATAACATGTTTTTTTTCTCATTCTCTTTCATGTCTCGCTTCAATTAGGCCTTAACCGACGCAGACTGCGTGCTAAGTGAGAAACATCGCCACCATACTATCATCAAACAACAAGCAGCAGCAAACAGCAGCCTCCGTGCAAAATATGTCCTGTCCCTTGGCCTTCCCATTTCATCTCTTTGTGTCGTCCACGGGGGTTGAAAGTCTATCTGCAAATTCCTGGATGAACATGAAATTATTTAAGCAGTAATTGAATTTGAAGCATTTCACCCCCCCCCCCCCCCCCCCCTTCTCGACCACGGACCCCCGGAACAATCGTCCTCATTCATCGGGCTACCATTGGCCTCCGGATGCTAGTCAACATGCACGCCAAGCCAGAGTGCTCGCTTGCGCACACACTCCACCCAACATGGCACACCGAGGCACTGTACCGCTCTATACACAATACACATTGTTTAGATAGTTTGTGGGCAACTGGAGGGCTGCGAGGGTATTGCAAGTTGGCCCCCCAAATCATTGGAAAACACTAAGATTACCGTACAAAGATAATAGCCTATAAACGTGAATGAAAAAAAAAAATCACAAACAAACAAACAAACAAACAAACAAACAAAACAAATACATAAATACATAAAATAAATAAATAAAATATTAAACAAGTATTGCATGAGCGTACATTTGACCCTATAGGTCCTGTGAGACCTATAGTTCTTTAAAAAGCACTGCAATATGAATTTCATGCGTCCCAAATATGTTTGTTTGTTTGTGGTTGAATCATTCATGTCTTTTTTTTTTTTTTGGCTTCCACCTTTATTTATATATTTTTATAGAAGGACAGACAGTAGGCTGACAGGAAATGGGGAGAGAGATGGGGTAGTGACATGCAGTAAAGGTCGTCGGGATCGGGAGTTGAACCCGCGGCACACTGCCAGACTGGATTACCAGCCAAGGTGCCTGGACCACTGAGCCATGGCCCAGGCCTCATTCATTTCTTTTAACCCCTTAAACTCTCATGAAAAAAAGTTGACAAAAGTTGCCAGTGAGTGGACACGAGTTGGTTCTGCACTTGGTGCGCTGTTGTGGTGTGTTTTCACCGAGAAATAGGAACTTTAAAAAAAAAATACATCGCATGGATGCACCTGGGACGTATCCTCAGTGATGTATCCCAAGGTCATTGGGGTTTCGGGTCTTCCAACATCATACCCCCTCACTCAGGTGACCCAGCCGGGGAGATCAAGTCCCGACTCTACGTCCCAGTAGCTACCCTCGATCAGTCCCATTAGGGAAAAACCAGGACCACACCAATCCGTTCCTCCGGAACTACTCTGCCGGACTGGGTATGCGGGAGGATCGCATCAATCTGGCGCATCAAAAGTATACTACGTTAGTTCCCGTGTTGATTTTGACAGCAAATTTTGATTTAGTCTTTAGTCATAGTCTTTTGAATAAAATCGCATTTAGTTTTTGGTCGTATTTTAGTCATGTAATTGTATTTCGGCAGGCCTTGATGGTGTCAGCTGATTTTATGCTGAAAATAGCCGATCTATAAGTTCGTCAACACGACACAGTGTGACGTGTTGTGAGCTTGCAGATCTGCTATATTGCAACACCCGAGACATACCAAACTTGTCTTTTAATTCTACTGGATCTCATCTCCACTAGTCCCTCCCTAACATTTTAGTCCAGTTTTTATTTGTGGACGAAATTGTCAATATTTAGTCTTAGTTTTAGCCATTTTTCGTTTTCATCAGTGAAATGGTAGCCGACGAAAATGTTTCGTCATAATTTTAGTCGACAAAATCAACACTAATTAGTTCTATTGATAAAGGCCAGAACACATTCGATTGACCGATCGATCATCGAAACAAATGTGCACTGAAAATGCACGCGGACCACCCATCGGACCACCCATCGGACCACGCATCGGTCAGATGGGTGGCCCCTGGTCCAGAAAAGGTTGGGATCCGCTGAGATGAATGCAATGCTTTTATTTGACAATATATTGTAAGAATTGCCATTCGATACAGAGAAACTAAACAAAACAATATGCAGTGGTGTATAAAGTACTCACATTGCTTATTTAATTCATTTTTTCAAATGTCCGAAATGTACAGTATATAGGGCTGAAGTGGTTAATGTATGTTTTGTAATAATAATCAAAATCTACAAAGTAACTAGTAACTAAAGTGGTCAAATAATTGTAATGGAGTAAAAGTACCTCAAAGTATTACTTAAGTACAGTACTTAAGTATGTAGTTACTGACAATAATATGGCTGTTCAGTAAAGAGGGGTTGATTGAGAATCCGTCTGCAATGAGAAGATTCAAATGAGCATGTGTTAACTGTGAGCCTGATTTATGCAGTAATGCGTTACGTATGGCTATAAATGAATGAATGTATGAGCATACATTTGACCCTAGGCCCTGTGAGACCTAGTTCTTTATAGCACTGGTTCCCAAACAGCGGCTCGGGACCTGTTTTTGGATCACGGATTTTCCTACAACAAAAGGGACAAATAAATAATATATAATATTTAAGAAGTAATGAAAATAGCCCATCTACAACCTCACAATGTGGCGTGTAGCTTGTAGGAATACTTTGAGATCTAGTTGTACTTGTTCATTCTGAAATGTCTATTATCTTGTAATATATTTGTGTTTAAATTGTATGCTATATGTTTACTGTAATCAGGACGTCATTGGAAAAGAGAGCTGGCTCACAATTGACCTCCCTGAATAATTAAAGGTGAAAGGAAAAAAAGTGACGTGCGAGCTTGTAGATCTGCTATTTTCTGCTATTTTCACTAGTTTGTGTCCCGGACAAACATCTCTTTTGGGTCTCGAGATGAAAAGTTTGGGAACCGCTGCTTTAAAGCACTGCAAGACAATATGTATTTCTGGCCTGAGTCCTAAACTGTTGTTGTCGTCGTCGTCGTTGTTGTTGTTGTTGCTGTTGCTGTTGTTGTTCATGTACCAATTTTAAACACTATACTTGGCAAAGTTGACATGAGATGGCTCTGTACTTGATGCGCTCGTTTTTCCCCTCCACATCAAATCACATCAAAATTGCCAAACCAGAAGCTCAGCTGAGGGAGAACCAAAATGGCTTTCGAGAGGGGAGAACTACCATAGCCCAGATATTGGCACTACGGAGAATGATCGAGGAGGTGAAATATCTGACTGCAGTACTCTGCTTCATCGGCTTCAAAAATGCATTTGACTCGATCCACAGAGGTACGATGGTGAAGATCGTTGTTGGTGGGATGGTGTCCCTCCCAACTTACTCTGAGCGATAGAGACCATGCATGCAGGACTTAAGGGCCCAGATGGCAACAGCGAGGAGTTTGACATTCAGGCTGCGGGAATGCAAGGGGACACCCTACCTATAGCCCCCTTCCTCTTCATCATAGTCATAGGATTATGCACTAAGGACCATCAGTGGCCGAGAGCAGGATTCACTCTAAAACCAAGGAGGTCAAGACGACACCCCACAGTAGTCCTTACAGATCTGGACTATGCGGACGACATCAGCCTGTTCTCTGACAACGTGCAACAAGCACAGGAACTCCTGACCAGAGTGGAGTCAGAGTGTGCCAAGGTGGGCCTTAGGTTAAATGCCAAGAAAAACTGAGGTTATCACCTATAACATTTCATCGGAACATCCACAGGAGGAAGTCAAGGACTTCAAGTACCTGGGCTCACGGGTCAACTCAAACGAGCAAGATCTGAAAGTGAGGAAGGCACTTGCATGGAGGGCCCTGAACGGCATGACCAGTGTATGGAACTCCAACCTCCCCTGTCAAATCACACTCAATTTCTCCTATGCAACGGTAGAGTCTGTTCTTCTATATGGCAGCGAATACTGGACCCTGGAGCCAACCCTGCAGATGTCTCTAGATGGGTGCTACACCAGAATGTTGCGTGTAGTACTTAATACCAGCAGGAGTGTACATGTTACCAACAATACCCTGTATTAATCGGGATTACCAGGTGAGCCATAAAGTAGCAGTCAGGAGAATAAGACTAGCAGGACACTGACAAAGACATCAGGAACTGCCAGCCAGTAAATTGGTGCTGTGGGAACCAACACATGGGCATCGATCAAGACGTCCCATAATAAAGGACCACTTCACCACTTTCAACCTGCCTTCATATAATTGGTCCTCACTAATGCTCATGATAAAATACCACAATGTCTGTGTCTCATGGGAGGGCTGTGGGCAGTTCAGACACACATCCACCAGTGACATCATCGATGGGGAATCGAGCTAATAGAAACTGCAGGCTTTCTATTCCTGAAAAGTTGCAATACGATAATGGAAGCCATCGTTCTCTTGATAATACAAATCTAAATATATATACGGCACGGTGGCACAGTTGGTAGTGCTGTCACCTCACAGCTAGAACGTCCTGGGTTCGATTCCCGCTCGGGACGCTGTGGGCGCTGGTGGCGTGTTTCCTCCTCCGTCATCAGTGCCCATACCCGAGGCGGGGTTGGCGAAAGGGCCTTTCTGTGTGGAGTTTCCATGTTCTCCTCACAAAAAACATGTAGTAATCCTGGTCTCTAAACTGCCTCCCCCTGGCCAGCCGGGGCGCCTGATGGAGGGGAAAGGAACTGGTTGGAATAACGTGTTCCTTCCACGCGCTACGTCCAACCAGGGAAACTCCCCTCTGTCAGGTGTAAAGGAGCAACTTGGACACTCAGGCATGAAGGAAGCATGAGTTCAAGTCCGTTGCTCTCCCCATGTCCCCCATATATGGGGACTAGGTTGGCGGAGGGTGTGTAGAGCCCAGGATCACATTAGATAATTGTCACAGGGGTGAAAAATGGGTTACAAAATCGTGGGGTAAAAATTATAGAAATAAATAAATATATATATTTAAATCTTGTTTCAAAAAATATCTGCCTAACGATGATGTCACTGGTGGACGGGTTTCCGAACTGCCCACAGCCCTCCTATGAGACACAGACTGAGTAGGAAAAAATGGTGGTATTTTATCATGAACATCAGTGAGGACCAATAAGAAGATACGTTGAAAAGTGGTGAAGTGGTCCTAATGTGGAATCGTGGATGTACTCAAGAAAGACACAAGAAGCGCAAACCAACCAAGTACCAACGAACTGGCCAGATGTACGAGAACCGGGATGATTGGAAGTGAAGATGGAGGGCTCGTCTGAGGACGACCTAGAGAGAGCTGTTAGATGGACTATTTTCGGCCCAATGTTGCCCCCCAGAGATGGGATACTAGCGTTTAAGTGGTTAACAAAAACACTGCCCCCCCCCCCCCCCCCCCAGATATTTGTGTGCATAAGAACAAAAAATACGCTATCCTATCTCTCTCTCTCTATACATAGTGCACATGTACAAATACCCGAGGGAAAAGAAGAAAAACACAAATGCACGTGCACAAACAGATGTTGTGCAAAGGGTGCACATAATGATCATGGGCAAAGATGCATAAACAAGAAGTGACAAACACATGCAAACAGAGGAACATGCAGCACATGTTTATAGTACACACCGGAGGTGTACTGAAGTACTGAAATATCTGACTTAAGTAAAAGTATCAACACTGCAATATAGAAATACTAAGTAAAAGTCTGCAATTCAAAATGTACTTGAGTAAAAGTACAAAACAATTGGTATCAAAATGAAAAACCTCAAAATTGTATCTAAGTACAGTACTTGAGTAAATGTACTTAGTTACTTTACACCGTACACACACTCAACATGTTCACATTCAACAGATACACGCATTCATGCATGAATGTGCACACCCACTCGCTCACCTCCCACACATTCATATTAGAATGACTGCTGTGCACGTATCATTCTATGTGTATGTATGTGCGCACACATACAAACACACACACACACACACACAGTAGAATGACCACTTAACTAAGTCCGCTCACGTGCTCACGTGCTCACACACACACACACACACACACACACACACACACACACACACACACACACACACACACACACACACACACACACACACACACACACACACACACACACACACACACACGAGCATTCAGAATGGCAGCTAATCTTTGTTAATTGCATTAGCAGTGTCACCTATCCTACTGACTTAGCCCAGATCCGCCCTGTGTGTGACACGTGCACAGGGCACGAGAGCAAGTTAAAGACAACCAATCAGACGAGTGCATTCACTACCACACACACTCACTGGACCCTATAGGGTGCCACGGCACTCACTTTGAGAAGCCCTGAACTAGAGAGTTGAGACAGAATTTGCATATAGCGCCCCCTGCGTGTCTGCCAGCTAGCTAGTTCATACCTTACTGAGCATGTGCAAGACCCCAAACACCCCCCCCCCCCACACACACACATCTCAGAACCCCTCACCCAAACCACTTCTGATCATGCTCAGAAAACTATATCTGATTGGGAGTTGTGGTCCCAGAAACAGCTGATCTGCACTCTGACACTCAGGTCACTTATGACCATTCATGGGATTCACCAGCTACTACTAGTAGTAAGAAGTAGTGAGGCGCACGCAGGGCAGGGCTTTCTCTCATTCTAACACGGCCAGAAAACCACATTCTGGCAGTCAGCTCGGTAGCGTGCCTCGCTAGTCATTAGACTCCCAACCCACCCTGATGGTATTGAATACTGCTGCCGCCACTGTTTTTACAACACCTGCAGATTACTTTTTTGTTACACACAGTTACAGATAGCAACAGGGAAGCCGCGCCATTATTATACCCTGATTTGTTTTTTTTCTCCCTCTCATTCTCCCTCTCATTCTTCAGTCTCGTCACGTGATCGCATTTTTTTGTCATAACTGAGTCAAATTAAGCTCTAATCATACGCCGAATATCGCATTTTGAGCAGATTATGAGCCATAATGCATATAAAGACGGCTTGCGTGCGTGCATGTGGGGGTTTTGGCCGTTTTTACGTGGTCGCGGTCTGTAGCTAGCTAAAAATGCTACAAACATGCTAACTTGATGCTAATCATTCACCGATTAACGTGGATTAAACAGTTGCCTTTACGGCTATGGCAGCCCGGACAAAGTAAGTTAAACTCGTGTTAACGGCCATGTTTTAAAATGACTCAGAAATACTAAAAACAAAAAATCAAATAACATTATTCATAAAATATACAGGTTGATGCTATTATGCTTGGTGAAAAATCAAAATGATTGAAATTATAATTGTGTTGCTTTATCACTGCGTATGGATGTAGGCTACTCAAGATACAGACAACAGTAAAAAATGTCCAAATGTTTCGGCACGAGCCCAGAACCCAAAAGAAACATTTGGTGTCTCCCCATGACACAAATGTACAGAATTCATGAGTTAATAACTTAACCAGTATTTCAAAAACAGTGAAAATCTAAATAGAATTGCAGCTTGTTAACAGCAATAACAAGTGGAGTGTTGCACTATGATGCCATCTATAATGGTAAAGGCCCTAATGTTACTAGAATCAAGACTACTGCATTTATGGGAGAAATATATCCGCCACACGATCAAATAGGCCTTCGTCTATATGACGACAGTGTGTACTTTAAAAATCAAATAGGCCTTTGTCTATGATGATAGTGTATACTTTAAAGATCAAATAGGTCGCTCTGGATTAAGAGCATCTGCTAAACGCCTAAATTGTAAATTGATATATGATGATAGTGTGTACTTAAAAGCACAGGCCTTTGTCTAGGCTATATGATAGTGTGTACTTTAAAGCACAGGTCAGACCTATTTCTTCAGACTTGCTTTTAGTTGATTTTTAATTCTCTGTTGTTATTGTCGTATTATTTTTATGTTTTTATGCTTTTCTTTTTTTCTTTATTGCTCTGTAAAGCACTTTGAGCTGCATTTCATGTCATGAAAGGTGCTATACAAATAATTTTAATTTTATATTATTATTATTATTATTAAGGGAACGAGCCCGAAGTGATTTCTACCCTTATTGTATTTGTCTGTTTTTTTCTTCTCCTTCCGCCAAAAATAGCAGTTCTGGCTGAAACGTGCAGTCGGTTTCCACGAAACTGGCAATATGGTAGATAGTAGGGGAGCCTATCAATCAAATTTTGATGCCCGTGATTTTGGAATGTTAATTTTTGGAGACAGGTATATCTTGATTCTTGGGGTTACCAGAATGCCAAAAAAACATGTCTCCAATTTTTTATGTCAGGTTTAGCATGTTTAATTAGCATAATTAGCTAATAAATTGTCAAAAACGGAAATGGCAATAACTTTGCTTCTAGGTAACTTATAAAGGTGATCTAAGAGTCTGAGTCCATGTTTGTGATGTCCAGATATTCATCTGTTACCATTGTGAATACAACCTTTCCTAATTAGCATAATTGCCATACATAATGCAAAAACGAGGTGAACATCAGCAAATTGCTGCATGTTTTACTTTTAGTCAACTTTGAAAGCTTCTCACAGACTTCAAATGTATGTTTACAACTCCAGGAATAATTATCATCCTATGAATAAATCATGCAACCTTTTGTCTATGTAATAATTATGTAATAATCACACCAAAACCAGAAATAGCTGTATTTCTTTGCTTTAAGTTAATTAATACGCATGATCTTACAGACAGTGTAAGTCTGTTTGCATGTCTAGAAAATATTAGAAGCGACCTCGCACTAAAGGGCTGGGCGAGTGCTGGTGCTTTGGAATGGGGGGGTCAGATCAACATATCTGCCTGGGTCATGACAGACTGCTGGGCGAGTGCTGGTGCTTTGGCATGGGGGGGTCAGATCAACATATGGAATGTATTCTGAACTGGCCATATATGGAGCGTGTCTTGAGTGTACAGGGTTTGATGAGGTCAGATCAACATATGGAATGTCAGAACAGGTCAGCTCCATATAGAGATCTAATTTAATTTGCGGGCCTGTTGAGAACTAATAACTTTGGGGCAGGCCCGTCCATAATTTCCTAAAGGCGACCTGCAGTCGCAAGAAGGAACAATATGGGAAATGGTCACAGAATTATCAGATTGTTTATTCTAATATTTACAGAAAGTTTTGAAATTTGAAGGGTCTCCATCTTCGTCGTCATCGTCAATCCCCAACAGATGTGCCTTGCTTACCACACACCTCTAATCATCTGCCCCACACATGCACATCTCAGAGCAGTTCAAATTTTAGATCGACAAGAACAATGTGATATGCACTGTGATTTCTTGCAGACACATTTGATCAGTTGGGTAATGGTGGCTGGCCCGTGGGTATCCCGTGTTGTGACTGGCACCAGTTGAGCTCCCTCAGCCTCCCATCCATATTCAGTTGCTGGTGGCATCTGTGGGTTAGGTACGTGCTGCGTCAGAACTGAGCCTTTTTGTAGCTCATAGTATATACAGTAGCAACTGCAGATACCACCTCCACAGGACACCTGTTTAGACCTGGCCAACAGGTTAAATTCCCTGGAGCTGTCTGATCAGCTCCAGAGACGGCATGGAACCCTGGTAAGGCTGAAGTCCTCGTTTTACCCAGTGCCTGCACTACTGGCTCCAGCGATGATACTTTTTTTGTTCCCCACACCGGTGATGAAATAGATGTCCTTGCACAGCTGATGGTACCGTCGTATTGTAAGAACAAAGACATCAGTGTCAGGGGACTCAATGTAGAGCTGTGTTGCCCCTCTTCGGACAGCATCCAGGCTGTGCAGGATTATCCTTGTGTCAGCCTCTTCCTGTACGCTGTGGAGATGTTTTACATCGATAGAGTTTGAGTGGACAGCCTGCCTTGACGTGATTATAAAAACATTGGGTTACACCTGGAAGTGTTGGAGGGCTTTCTTAGCAAGATAAGACAGTCAGCTCATCTTTGGTGCTGATACCTGACAAGAACTGTTTTTCTGACACTTCCCTATCGGTGTGTTGTCTTCCACATGATAAGTGGTAGGGGCCCGGGGCTTTCCACCCTGGCGTCGGTCAAATACTACATGGATCTCACTATGTTCTTTGGTCTTCCTGTCCAGTGTGGCTATGGAGTGGTCAGCTTACTGGGAACATGTCTTGATCCATGGTGGCTTTCCCATTGCCTGTACCAATGCCATTCCATCTATGACAGTTACACTCTTAGCTGGAAGGGTGCAACTGTCAAAAAAGATTGAAGCATTTGTTTGCCAGCTGTACGAGCCCGGTACAAATCCTGTGGATGTTGATGAGCTCAGGTGGAGGTTATTCACAAAGAAACAATTAGAAGCCGAGAAGCTGCCACCTACACAAGCAGCATTAAATCAAGCCATTACCCATGCATATTATCAGGCAATGGTATGGGATCAGGACCACGTACCTAACCCACAGATGCCACCAGAAACTAAAAATGGATGGGAGGCTGAGGGAGATCAACTGGTGCCAGTCACAACACGGGATACCCACGGCCCAGCCACCATTACCCAACTGATAAAATGTGTCTGCAAGAAATCACAGTGCATATCACATTGTTCTTGTCGATCTCAAAATTTGAACTGCTCTGAGATGTGCATGTGTAGGGCCGATGATTAGAGGTGTGTGGTAATGTAAACAAGGCACATCTGTTGGGGATTGACGATGACGAAGACCCTTCAATTAAATGTGTTTTCAAAACTTTCTGTAAATATTAGAATAAAAATCATGTGATAATTCTGTGACCATTTCTCATATTGTTCTTTATTTTATGAGGGATATATATATATATATAAAGCTAATAATGGAAAGGTTGCATATCCTAGTTATGGAAAGAGAATATTTTCTAGACATGCAAACAGACTTACTGTCTGTAAGATCACATTTATTAATTATCTTAAAGCAACGAAATATAGCTATTTCTGGTTTTGGTGTGATTATTACATAATTATTACATAGACAAAAGGTTGCATGATTTATTCATAGGATGATAATTATTCCTGGAGTTGTAAACATACACATGGAGTCTGTGAGAAGCTTTCAAAGTTGACTAAAAGTAAAACATGCAGCAATTTGCTGATGTTCACCTCGTTTTTGCATAATTTATGGGAATTATGCTAATTAGGAAAGCTTGTATGACTTCACAATGGTAACAGATGCATTTCTGGACATCACAAACATGGACTCAGACTCTTAGATCACCTTTATAAGTTACCTAGAAGCAAAGTTATTGCCATTTCCGTTTTTGACAATTTATTAGCTAATTATGCTAATTAAACATGCTAAACCTGACATAAAAAATTGGAGACATGTTTTTTTGGCATTCTGGTAACCCCAAGAATCAAGATATACCTGTCTCCAAAAATTAACATTCCAAAATCACGGAAAGTGATAGGCTCCCCTACTAAGAGGGCCATGCCAAAGGACGCAAAGCCCACGACCATTGGCCAAAGGGTGGCGCTATAGCACTCAATTGAAAATGCAAACTTTGAACAGGCATAGCTCATGAACCAGTTGACTGTTGGCAACAGAACTGTGGCAATTTTTTCGTCAATATCAACAAGCAATGTCAATAATCAATGTTGACTTTCCACTTCTCCATTGAGTAGGATCAATCCCTGATCAATCCTAGTTGTTTAGAAAAGTCAGATCATCAGCGACCTCTACTGGTCAACATATCGGCATTCCTCCAATCACAGCCCTCATTGGCGTCACGTGGTGTTTTCTCCCCGTCCCTGAGAAGTGAAAAAACATGGCGGCACTTTCTGCGCAGTGGACAGAGGAGAAGGAACTACTCCTTATTACTTTTTATTCTGGTAAGTGAACATTTTGAGTTGGGTGGAAATTATTCAATACAAACATGTAGGCGGGTTTTTTGCCGTCAAATTTGTCATTGAGCGACGAGCGTATATAGCCTATTTGTATACCGCAGTGTATATCGGCTGGCTGACGGACGTGCTTGTCTGCGGTACTATAATGAGGTGAAATGGAAAGATTTGACAGTGCTGAAACAGCCCGTTCTTAATATATTACTATAAAACCATCACTGAACATGTCATTGCATTTAGCTACTTTTATTTGTTATGTCACTACACGTGTTTGAAAAAATACGGCGTCGTCTATTTCCACTGGTACTAAAACCTCCCACTGTGTTTTGGATTCAGTGAATGAGCCACCACGGAGCTAGTAAAAAGCTTCGTAATGATATGGTAAAGTTTTAAATATGATAAAGGATGTGCCAAATATACCAATGTGATAATTTGAGGGAGATTATGACTGTACACTAGTGCATTGGTTCTCAAAGTGGGGTCCGGGGACCCCCAGGGGTCCTTGAGGGAGTTCTAGGGGGTACCCAGCTAAAGGATAGTTAGGAACCAAATGGACCCTTATGGGGATGTAACTCAGAGATTTGGTTCCATTTGTACACTGAGTTAATATAACATTGATTTGACAATATAAAATGGGGGTCCTTGGAATTAAAATGGTTGAGAATCACTGTTTGAGTCGTAAAAATCTTCTCTTGTGGGGTCCCTGACATTTGTTTTCAAATGGGGGTAAATTTGGGGGTCTTTGACATGAAAAATTGGAGAACCACTGACTGCACTAGTGCATTGTCAAGTGCTGTCTGGAAACCACCAGGAATCTTTGATATGTGGGTATCCTATTAGTTGGTAAATACATTTGGCTATTCTGATTTAAGTTCAAAATCATATCAAATGAAGTGATGGTTAATTATATTTGAGGGTCCTTGACTGGAAATGTTTTGACAAACAATGCACTAGTGTGTCACTGTATCTGTCAATGATTTAAATGAATTTAAGTTTTATTATTATCTTCCAAAATGATCACATGTTGCACTTGTCATGTTGTGTTGCACAGAGAACGATGTGTTGTGGAACCACAAGGCAAAAGTCTACCAAAGGCGTGACCTGAGAGCCCGGGCCCTGGAATGCATTAGAGGAAGGCTGTCTGAACAGCAGCTGGTGCCTTTCACAGGTAAGATCAGTACTTATGTCACTGCTTGTTTTGATTGATTGATTGAAATATTTATTAACAGTTTGCAGAATTACAGTACATTTCAAGCACAAACTCAATACAAAGACTGTTAACTGTGAGTGGACGACCTAATTAAGCATTACACTTGTTTACAAGAGGGTCCACCTTGTTCAATTCATCAAAACATTTTGAGACGTACAAATAGACGTACAAATAGACACTATATAGTCAAAGAACAGAACAGGAATTCATCATAAAGGAGGTAAAAAGGGAAAAGAAACATATACAGTGAGGGGGAAAAGGGGTGGGGGGGATTCAGATTTTACGGGGGCCAGTTTCGAATTGCAGACGTCCGCAGGTGCCCTTTGAGAGCGGTTTTGAAGGGGATTTGCATGTCTTAATGACTGTTTGTAGGGCGTTCCACATTTTGGTGGCATAGGAGCGATTTTCAATTTGAATAGTAGTAGACTCTATGAGGGGTTCGCGCACCACCGCACTCCTTTTTTTTCCTGTTCTAGATTGTTTAAAAAAAAAGCAATAGTCCGGCAGCCGACACGCTTCTTTTGTTTAAAGTGGGAAATTTGGTATATAGTCTTTTTTTAATTGGCCTAAAATATTATTTTTTTTGTGATTTTTTTTTTAATAACAAATAAATAAAATGTCAAATAACATTGGGCACCCTGGGTCACTATTTTGAAAATGTTGAAAGGGCACACAAAGCGTTTTTAACTGATGTGGTGTTTGTTTGCTTTCTTGCAGTTGGAGACATAACAAGCAAATTCAAGAACCTACGAACAGTATTCCAACGGGAACACAAGGCTGTCACGAACAGCAGTAGGTCGGGTGCCGGAGCAGAAGAAGTCTACATTCCAAAATGGAAATTTTACAAACATTTTTTGTTCTTGAGTGGTGTTGGAGAGCCAGATAAAAGTTCAGATAATCTGGAAATTCTCCCATCTCCAGCCTCAAATGAAAATGAACCCCCTCACTTTCCAGCTGCCCATTCCCCTCCCATTCCCCTGTCCCCGTCTCTTGACCCTATGCCCTCCACGTCCAACAGTGTGACTCAGCAGCCAAGTGAGAAACGCAAAAGACCTCCCAAAGAACGGGCTTTGGAGGCTATGGACTTTGCTATAGACTTTTTAAAAAAACCAACAGTCTCCAAACATGCAGGTTTTTTCAAATACGTTGAAGAATACTTCAATGACATGCCCGATGACCAGGTTAAAATGATAAAAAGAAAAATGATTGAGACTCTCCATACATATTTTTTTTTGTAGAGCTATTTTTGGCATAGATATTAGTTAACCCATTTTGAGCGGGAACCCCTTTTGGTGGTTACATGCATTGTTATAATTTAGCTATTGAAAAATAGCAGATCTACAAGCTCATAGCGCGCCACCAAGTGGCGCGCTATGAACTTGTAGGTCTGCTATTCTTTTTAACTTTTTTTTTTTTAATTTCGACGTCAGGCCTGAGTGGGTTAAGAGGGTCTAGCCCTAAAGTAAAATCATCCATTTTTGTTTATGTGGTAATTCTTTTTTTTATATATATATTTTTTATCCCACGATTTTGCAACCCATTTTTTCACCCAGTGTCAATTATCTAATGTAATCCTGGGCGCTACACTTCCTCTGCCAACCTGGGGAGCAGCGGACTGACCTCAGTTATTTTGTTATTGTTGAATGAATTTGTTCACAATCCCATGCTGTATTGATGTTGGTACCAAAGGAGAGATAACAGACTTTGACCAAAATAAAATGTCTTCTACATTCTCTAATTGTGTAGACTTCTTGTAAATTAAGTAATGCAGATGTTTAAAACAGATTAATCGCCCAGGACGAAGTTCTTTGTCCTTTCTATTAGTAACGCCCGACGCTCAGGACGAAGTATTGTCCTAAAGACGAAATTTATTGATACGAGAACAGATCGCCTGGCTGTATAGCCCAGGCGCGCCTGCTGGGCTCTCCTCGGTGACGCGCAAGACTGAGACGTCATCAAAAAACTCCCTCCTCTGTTTAGCTGATGAAAACGAAAATCTTAAAACGTTCATAAATGGCGATCTAAATCATCCCGTCTTTTTCTGAAAAAAGATCCTGTGTTAGACGGCGCTCCGCGGTCCAGTCGCTAGTCTCGATAGATTTATTCTTGTCTCCCGTTGTTGTCGATCGATTCTAAAGTGCTGTGGCTATTGTTAGCTGCTACACAACATCATGAACTTCCGGCCGGTCCGTCCGGAAAAGGCGTCCGTGTTTATAAATCGACTGGGCGCATGAATGTAATGGATTAAATAGTTCCGGGCACAATCATTTGTTTTTATTTTACAGTCTCATGCAGTCTGAAGAGTTAAAGATCTATAAGGGTCCATTTGGTTACCAGGGTCCATTTAGCTGGGGACCACCTGGAAGTAATGCAGATGTTTAACAATTTTACAGGTCCATTTGGTTTCATTTTACACTCAGAGTTAAAGATTTATAAGGGTATATATTTTTGAATATTTTAATTCATTTAATAATGTTTAATATGTTAACACATTTTGGGCGGGAACCCCTTTTGGTGTTTTAAGCATTTAGCATTATGTTCTTTAGCTATTGAAAAATAGCAGATCTACAAGCTCGTAGGTCTGCTATTTTTGAAAATCGTGAAAATGTGGCGCAAATCATTGAATACATTCTTTCAGAGTGAACATTTTTAACTCAAATCTTTGCTCCTGGGGGGATCCCTGGAACAACATATTTTCAGATGGAGGCCAATTAGGCCCTACATATATTTTTGGGGGTCCTTGACATGAAATAGTCATAGAGAAACACTTACATAGAAACATGGGTTTTTAAGAAAACCGTCATGATTTAATAATGTGTTAAGAAGAATTTATAGCAACGAAACATTTTTATTCCATGTTACATTGACCAATACATGTAAATAAAGATAATTCATTAAGATTTTTAAGTTAAACACAGATTACACAGCCAATTACCAAATAACTGTTGGAAACCAAAATCAAATAATGTTTAGAGAATCTATACAGGCTACTCCAATCCGATGGATCTCCTCTGCCAACTGACTGCTCCATTGGTATTAAAGTAGGAGCAGTACTCCTCTCGGACATCCTTTGCTTCCAGGGATGGGTTCCTGTTAGCAGATGCTACAAGAGGCAGCAGACCTGTTGGAGGACGTTCCTCGCGCCAGGTTCCTGGTCTGATTTGCCCCGTCAGTATATCTTCCTGGTCGATCAAAGAGGTGGGGGTGTACACTTGCCGAGTGAGTTTTTGAGTGCGGAGGTAGTTGTGGAGAGCACATGCTGCCTTTGTGATGCTGACAACCTTTGCTGGCTCAACCAACATTGGATGTTGGAACACTCGGAATCTGTTAGCCAGTATTCCAAATGCATTTTCCACAGTACGCCTTGCCCTAGACAGCCTGTAGTTATGGATTTCCCTTTCCACAGTTATTTCTCTTCTGGGATATGGCTTCATTAGCCAGGGCTTCATTCCAAAGGCTTCGTCTGCCACTACCACGTATGGCAAAGGGACTTCCCTTCCAGGCAAGGGCTCAGGTGTTGGGAGGTTCAGGGTGTTGTTCTCCAGAGCAGCTTTGAGACCACATTTGTTCCACACACCTCCATCACTGACTTTGCCATTGGTTCCAACATCAATGTACAAGAACCTGAGGTCTGCATCAACTAATGCCATCAGAACAACTGAGTTGGCATTTTTATAATTAAAGAAGTGAGATCCTGACTCTCTTGGTGGGTGTATAATAATATGTTTCCCATCCAGGGCTCCGACACAGTGTGGGTAGTTCCACTTGTCTTCAAACTGTATAGCAATTTGTTTCCATTCCTCAGTTGTAGCGGGCACCTTTATGTGTGTCTTCCTAAGCTGTTCAAACAGGGCGTTGCATGTTTCCACTACAATCTTTGCAATGCTGTGGCGGCTCACACGAAACGAGGTCTCCAATTCACCAAATGTGTGTCCTGTAGCAAGGTAGCGCAGAGTGATGGCTAGTCTTTCTCCTGGGGGAATTGCCTGCCTCATTACTGTATCCTGTCTGCGAATGGCTGGCTCCACCATCTTCAGTATATCATTGAATGTAACTTCATCCATTCTTAGCCAATTTCTGTATGTAGGGGGGTCCTCTTCAGCGAGCTCTCTTAAAAGTTGGTTGTAAGACCCCCTGTGTCGCCGTAGTAACCATCTCCTGGTCCAAAGCCGCTTCTCTTTAGTGCTGATGAAAATATATAATATATATTATAAACCAGGATAACCAGGGGGTGTGTGGCTAGCTGCTGTCCGGCAGACAATTATTCCTTAAATGAATGCCCTACTTCTTCGTACAACAATATGACACATGTGTGCAAACTAGCTTACAATGACTAGTGAGCTTGTAGATTTTCACAACTTATTTATTCTTTTAGATTGTTATGGTTTCCAACTCATATCCAACAATGTATTGAGTTATTGTGTGCAATATGTATAGTATATGTAAAAATGTAGCATGTCATTAAAGTACACAACATAGGTATGCTAGGCAGGTAGCTAATTTCACATTTCTGCCTCTTTACCAAGTAGGCTAATTACTTTATTTCTGTTATTACATTTTAATTTACATTGAGTTGTGTATTTGAGATTAAAAAAGTGTTGTATTTTCTTACTTTTGCAAAAGAAAAGCTGAAGAAAATAGGATTGTTAAGGCAGCATATTCTTCACCCTCCATTTCTCCCCCAACTCTGGAACATTGTTTTCTTTTTTTCTTTTACCAGAACAATGCATCTTGGGATACATGTTGCCTGTTGCCCAAAATTACTGTTGCCCTGTGTCTCATCATGTTGCCCATTGATGTTGATGTTGTCAGTTGATATTGACGAAAAAATTGCCACGTGTATCAGGGGCTTAAGATACGCATATGCATCTCCTCATGCCAAACAACTTTCATGGTCTGACATTTGACCTCTGACCTTTAGTTCTTCCACCTTTTTGAATTATGTGAAAAACAGTTCAAATCGATTACCTCCTGGGATCTTTTATCAAAATGCACAAAACCTGCTACACGTGAACTTTGGACCAATATCTAAAAACTGGTGTCTCGTTTGAGTTTAAAAATGAAGCTTTTATGAGCCAATGAAAATTGCAGTTTAATGATCCCTGTGGGGTCCCACAGGGATCTGTACTTGGTCCCCTCCTTTTCTCACTGTACACTAAATCCCTTGGCACTATCATCTCTGCTCACAATATATCCTATCACTGTTATGCCGATGACACACAACTGTTTCTATCCTTCCCCCCCTCTGCCACCCAGGTGGAAGAGCGCATCACTGCTTGCCTGGCTGACATCTCACAGTGGATGTCCTCCAACCACCTCAAGCTGAACCCAGACAAGACTGAGCTTCTCTTCTTCCCAGCTAAGTCCTGCCCGATGCGGGAGCTAACTATTTCCGTAGACAACGCCCTGGTAACGTCTGTCCCAACAGCCAGGAACCTTGGTGTTGTCCTGGACAGTCAGCTCTCGTTCAAAACTCACATCACAGCTGTCACTCGATCCTGTAGGTTCACACTCTATAACATACGACGAATTAGACCGTTCCTCACCCAGGAATCATCCCAGCTCCTAATCCAGACAACAGTCCTGTCAAAACTTGACTATTGTAACTCTCTCCTTACTGGCCTACCGGCATGTGCACTGAAGCCTCTCCAACTGATCCAAAATGCCGCAGCTCGCTTGGTCTTCAACCAGCCAAAATTCTCACATGTCTCCCCCCTGCTCCGCTCCCTGCACTGGCTCCCGGTCGCTGCCCGCACAGAATACAAAACTCTGATGTTGGCATTTAAAGCAACCAAAGGTATGGCTCCCCCATATCTTGCCAGCATGATTGAACCCTACAAACCCTCCCGCGCACTTAGATCAGCCAACGCAGGGAAGCTGGAAGTACCCTCACTAAAAACGCCGGGACAACGCTCCACACGTCCCAAACTCTTCTCCCTTCTGGCCCCAAAACTGTGGAATGCACTTCCCGTTGCAATCAGAACTGCAGCATCACTCCCGATCTTCCGCCGTAGTCTGAAAACCCACCTTTTCAGACTCCATCATGGCACATAGCACTTACCCTACCCCCCTTAGACAGCACTTCTTAGACTTATATAGCATTTGAAACAGACTTATAGCATGTCATGTAGACAGCACAATAAGTGCATTGTATGTAGTCATAGCACTTCATAGTATATATGTACAGCATAGTATAGCATATATGTGTAGTTTATATGTATAGTGTCATTATATAGATATGTTCTAGTTATAGTTTATATGTATAGTGTCATTATATAGATATGTTCTAGTCACGTTCTTAGCTTACGCATGTTTCGCGATAAATGCATTTTTACATATGTGATGTATTCCCATGCTTTTTGTTCTTGCTTATTGTAAGTCGCTCTGGATTAAGAGCGTCTGCTAAATGCCTAAATTGTAAATTGTAAATTGTAATGAAAATTCTTCTTCTGCCCCATATACTGTACATACATGCAGAGTCACATGAAACTTTACAGTATGGTAGAGGGTCATGTCAAATAGCGCTGAAACCAGTATACTCCAATTGCCTGGGATTTTTTAGCAATTTGCGTGAAATACACAATCTATGGACCATTATCTGAAATCCCAGTTGAAGAGAAGTTTGTACATGAAAATTTGTACAAAAAATATAGCTGCAAGCAGCGATAAGACACTTTGAACAAGAATAACTCATGCCTCGTCTGTCTGCCTCGTCTTCACAGATGAGTAAGGCTGGGAAAGAGGCTAAACACACATTCAGTCTTGAACCGACAGCCTTGTATGTAGAAATGTGATTGTGAGTGTGATGAGAGTAATAAAAAAGCAATTAATAGCGCAAAAGTCCAACATTTCTTTTTTATATAGACACTCAACTCTAACGATGTAAATCAATTTAGATAAGGGGGAGGGAAAAAAAGGAGACTGACAGTCATTAACCGATTACTTCAAGAATGTGGCGAATTACAACCGCTCATTCTCTTGGTAGAAATCATTTTGGGATGAAATTCCTTAAATGCTTGTCATGACCGATGTAGTAGCTCTGTCCTTGTCCTTGTCATGACCGATGAAGTAGCTCTGTCCTTTGTGTACTCAATGTATTTGACATTGTAGACTCTGTAGTTCAATCTCACCCAAATCTCGACATACCTTCTTTTCTTTAGGTCAGAGAGGAGACTACATGTGTGCACATCTTGTACCTGTGCATAGGCCAGGTGCTGGACATCATGGCAAGAAGGTTCAAAACTGCATTAATACATTACATTTTGGCGTGCAGATGTTTTACATTCCCCTCGTTTCTTTTTGAGGTCACCAGAAAATGTACATACACAATATGTAAACATTGATGCAAATGAAGACAGTGTGTGACAGTGTGCTTTATTCTAAAATATGTTGCTTCAGAAACAATGCACAGTACAGTCCAATGTACAATACAACACAATCCACAGTACAATGTTAATTTAACTCAGTGTACAAATGTTCCATTTGGTTCAACCCTGGAAGGAATTGTGAATGGTGCTTGACTACTAGATTGAAACTAATCAATGCACACAGGATGAATCAGACTCCCGATGAATCAGCCGCATGCACGCACGCACACACGCACGCGCACGCACACACACATCATCATACATCCTCTCATTCCGGCCAATCACAATTTGCATCCTCACCTTCGTCTTAAATTTTTGTGATTATGCAATGTTTGTATTTACACAAACACTCAAAACTGTCCATTCATTGTCAATGGCATTCAATGTTTGTGTTGGGACGATGTTTGTGTTTACACAAACCCTCAAAGCTGGACATAGGAGGGGCTAGCACCCCTCAAAAAACGAGAGTACTTTTTCCACCACTGCTTGAGTGTGTGTGGGATGTGGGATGGTGGATTTATCCTGTGTGCATCGGTTAGCTTGTGTCGCCACACCCAGCTCAGTCTAATTACATCGACTCAGGCCAGGCGTGAATGCATAAATCAGACCATGCACCTACCCTACAATTACAAATGCCAATATAATATCTCATGGTTCCACATAATCACTTACAAAAGTAATGCTCTGCAACAGTAGTTTTGCCTGGTATTTTACTAGAACAAGAATTTTATGCTGAGCAGTCATTCGGGACCCAAAAGTAGGTCAGGAGATGTGACTGGATAGCAGACAAAGATCTTTAACAGAGGAATGTTGCCGTCGGGCAGAAACATCTTATCTCCATATTCAAACCTTTTGTGCTTTTTCGTAATTTAACGCCCTACTTGATCATACGACAACATCACGCAAAAGCATCAAAAGTAGCAGATCTACAAGCTGATACTTTTGCTGCTTTTGAATTTGAATCCTGAAAAGTAACAGTTTTGGACCCAACCTGACAAGATCTGCTACTTTCCAAATTTTGTATCATTCTGAATCCTGAAAGCATGGGCAGTGCCAAATGTGGGTCCAGAGTGAAACCTTAACAAAAATCACATCTGTGTGTACTGTATTACTGTACTGTACTCCTGGCCTGTGTGTGTGTGTGTGTGTGTGTGTGTGTGTGTGTGTGTGTGTGTGTGTGTGTGCTCAACAGTGCCATCAAGTTGTATTGCTGAGGTGTTTCAGCTGTCCGTGCTCCGGGTTTAAGTAGCTTTGTCCTCAGGCAGAGCCTACCATAGTGTGCTGCACACCGCTTGACATTGTGAAGCCAGACATACTTTACTTTCATAGGGATTACCGGTAACCGTTTCTCTGGGGCGGGGGGAAATGTTCACCAAAAGAACAAAATAAATATATAATGGTTCAGAGTAGAACAGTGAACATGACAGGATTCCAAAAATAGAAAACATAATTCAGGCTGGTGTGCTCGTCAGTGTGTACATCAGTCAGAATATTAAGTGTCAACTGTATGCCTGAAATGCAAGGTGGCCCAATCCGTCAGTTTAGCACAGCCTGGATGCTAGCAGTGACACTGTGCCAAATAGAGCTGTGCCAAATAGAGTCTGGAGATATGTGGTTAACCTTTGACACCGTATTGGACTAGTAAAAATAGATGTAAAGAATGCAACATTATCGCCATTGCTGGAAAAATGGAATTCAAAGTTGCAAACCAACATTTGATGACTCCAGAACAGTATTGTTAACACCCTAAGCGGCATAAACGGAGTTCTCCGTCCTATCAAATAGTAACGCTCGACGCTCAGGACGGAGATTAATAAAAGGACGGAACTTTATTGATATCAAAACAGAGCGCATCGCTCCACAGGCTGGGAGCGCCTGTTGGGCAACATTCGATGTCATTTCCGGTTGGGACGTCATCCAAAATGTTCCCCCCCATTTTAGCGGAGGAGATCGAAAATCTTAAAATGTGAATAACTCTTGATCTAAATCAATCCGTCCAATTCTAATCAAAGATTATGTTTTAGACGGGCCATTGCGGTCCCGTCGCTAGTCGCGTTAGAATTAATCATACCTCCTGTTGTTGTCGATCGCCTCGGGGGTGTTTTGGCTACATCTAGCTACTTTGGCTACAACGCCTGGTGCATCGCTGAATGTGCTCCGTTGCTGCAAATCGCTGGGCGCTCTGATTTAATGGTCCTAAATACCCCCGGGCGTTCGTGGTGTTAATAGTAACTTAATTCATAAAAATTGTCTCAATATTATTTCATGATTAGATGCTTCCTTCTGCGGTTTCTAGCGCTGGGGAGAGAGAAAGAGAGAGATGGGAGCAACGCTGGAGCAACGTGCACGGAGCGACGTGCACGCTGGAGCGACGTGCACGGAGCGACGTGCACGCTGGAGCGACGTGCACGGAGCGACGTGCACGGAGCGACGTGCACGGAGCGACGTGCACGCGCACGAGAGATAGATCAGCAAATGAACCTCTAATTTAATCCGCTGATTAAATCAACGTCCATAAAAGAATCAGCTACGCCACAGAGGCGAGAGGTTAGTGGAGCAACAGACTAGAAAAGTAGCCGGCACTCACAAAAGTAAAGAATGAGAAATACAACAAGACAGGGGCTCTTATAGGGGCCATGTACAGTTGTACACAGACAATATATATTTCTTTTTTAGCACAGAGGTGCTTTGGATCATGTCCACAGTGCTTCTTAGCAAGCACACGGAGCATTCAAACCTATCAACAAGTGACATTGCTGACCAGGGCTCCTATTATTTTCTACTTTTAGCACCCAGGGCGCTCCGCCAAAGAAAATAACGCTGGACACCAAGAGTGCTGAAATTCGATGCTTAGCAATGTGGAAAGGGGCAGTCTAGTACGTCTTCAGCATGGATTGGACATGCATGCCAGTGAGGCATCAAATTCGGAAGCGATTCGATCAAATCGTGGAACCCCTTACTTAGTCCACTTTCTCCCAGGTGCTTCTGTGTTTAATCCTAGTAACAACAACGTTACATGTTTAACTCATTTACTAGTAGAATTGTTTCAGTCTGTAGTCCCTTCCCTGCCACCGGATACAGCCGGGATTTTTATTTTAGACCCCAAAATTCATCCCAAAATGAACCGGAAGCAAAATCGGCTAAAGATAATTTGGCCACCATTTTATATAAGTCATTAATATTTAATAATAGTTAATATTGTAACCGCGAGGTAGCAACAATTTCGTAATTAGCCGCTAACATCCCGGTTTTGATCAAACACCTGAATCTGAGAATGAATTCTGAGAAAAAAAGGGTTTTAAGATTACGGTTGTAATGGCAGTGGACGAGGGGGAATCATTTCATTGACTGACCACAGCCGAGGCGAGCATTTCCCTGCGATGGGGACCCTGCTAGACGGTGGATATATAGAAGATTTAATCAAAATTTAAAAAGGTCGTAAAAAGTCGTCATTGGCAGAAAATGAGTTTTAAGGCAGTTATGCTGACAGTTGGCACCGGCAAACTGTTTCTGTGGCTTCCCTGTGCAATCTGTAACAGTGTGAACGATGTCATGCCATTGTCATCTATAAGACATCGGAATGAGTCTGGATAGGTGTGTGGAACTCAATATTTGGGCAAGACTTTTGTGTGAACTGTGGTTAGCGTAGCGGAGTCATCTGACCTGTGTATTTCCCTGTGATAGGTCTCTGGATGTCCCCCAGGCTGTCTTAATTCACTGGTCCAAACTGACAGTTGTAGTTGGTGAACGAAGATACAAAATATTAGTACATGACATCATAGTCATTTATTTTGCCATTGACTTGAATGGGAATTGGGGGCGGAATTTTTTGACCCACTGTTTGGGAACCAGTGCTGTACAGTAATGCCTGTGGCCTTTCAGGTAGGCGGGGGTCCGTTGACATATCGTAGCGTCCAGTGGAAGCTGGGTGGTAGTCTGTTGGCGCGGTGGCAGTCGGGCTGCAGCAGGGCCCACAGCGGACAGGCCAGGAGAGCTAGCGCTAGCGCTGCGGCTAGCAAGAGGTAGATGAGCGCTGGGGGGCGGGGCCACCAGGGAGGAATGGAACCTTTGGAAATCCTCCTATGGATTTCAAAAGATGTATTTTGAGACATTTTAAATGATTGTATACATTTTAATTAAACGCAACAAACACAAAAAAGAAATTGCATGAATAAAAAATAATATGAATAATTAAGAAGTAGTGAAAATCTACAAGCTCGTAATGCGGCACAAAGCTTGTAGATCTGCTATTGTCACTAGTTTGGGTCCCGGGCAAGTGTCTCGACCAGAAAAGTTTGGGAACCGCTGGGTTAGGCTCTCAACGTGGGGTCTGTGGACCACCAGGGGTCCAAATGGACCCGTACAAGGGCTAAAGAGTGTAAGGGTCCATTTGGTTCCATTTGTACACTCCCAGAGTTAAATTACCACTGAGGTTAATACCCTGAATGAGCTTGATCTCCAATAAGGACCAAATTCACTGTACGTTATCCTTTATTTAGAATTCATGTTATCAGCTTACAAACTTCCGCTTCCATAGCAACACAAACAGGAGTGCAGAACAGCACAGTTATTAGCAAATAACAGACAGAACGTCTCGATTGACCAATCAGAACAAAGCCATGTTGTAAAATATAATTGTATGACTGAAGTCAACTTAAACATATTCATCTCACCGCAACGTTTGCACGCTGCCGCACTGAGAAACATGTCAGTGAACAGTGAAGTATAGACAGACATGAAGCAAACAGATTATAATACCCCAGGGTGACATTATTGAAATTGTTTTCTTACAGTTGTTGCTTTGGTAGTTCAGGAACTTTGACCTCTTCAAGACCAGGGTGCTCCTCCGACTGAAAAGAGACGCAACAGTCATGAATCTGCTCTGTTCTGAGAAATCATTCTTTTTACACTGTATACATTCTGTTAACCCATTTAAACTGGGAAAGCATCGGTGCCATTTTAGATTTATTCGCGTATTCGAAAATAGCAGATCTACAGTACAAGAGCCTGTAGTTCTGCTATTTTTGATTTGTTTGTTTGTGCAAATCTTAGATTTTTTTTAAACAAACACATTTTTTTTGCTTCTGGAGGGGTTCCTGGAACAAGCTATTTTGAGATGGCGGTCCGCTGACAAATACGTATAATTTTGGGGGTCCTTGACATGACATTTAAGCACTGTTGATATTATAGCAGCATAAGTTTTTCATGAAACAGTTTCACATCCAGCTACACTAAACAACGCAGATAGAACTGTTTCACATCCAACTACACTAACCAAAGCAGACCCTTCTGGAGTTGGGAGTCAGCATACTGGAGGGTCTCTCACCACCCCAGTGCTCCATCTTACTACACATTTTGCACAATATAGCTCAGTGCTCTCAGTCTGCCTATAACCTGAGCTGCTTTGCGCACCGTTAACTCATTGACCTCGCCTTGCCAGGCTTTTTCCAAATTTGCTTACCTTTTAAGTAGTCACAGAATATTCACTACGACCGCCAACCCGGACCACGTTTATAATGAGAGCCCGTTTATAAAAAAAAATCTGCTTGTAAATCCGTTCATGTGTTCAAAAGTTGGAGCCCATTGAAAATGCAATGGCGGTCGCGGCAGAAGTGGAACGATCAAGGACGAGAAATATGAGGAAGAGAGTTTTTATTTGCTGCTTTCTTTCGTTTGAGTGATTTTAGCTATTTTTGACAGGGGGGGGCGGCATTAATTCGAACTAGTGGCTAAATATGTCTTTCTTTACAACATTTTACGGCCATTACTTTATTGTTATTTATTATCAAATCAAATCAATTGTATTTGTATAGCATGACTCTCATCGTACCAAAACTGACATATTGAGCGAATGACACATCGCATGGCACACAGTATAGTATCTCCCTTCACATTCAATAGATCCCGTGATCTTTTGTGGCCAAATGTAATTTCCTGGGGTCTAGTAGGACTATAGTAAATAGCAATAAAGAAATCACCGTAATAATTTGTAAAAATAAATACATATTTAGCCACTTGTTCGAATGCCCCCGCCCCCCTGTTAAAAATAGCTAAAATCACAAAAGAACAAAAGAAAGCAGCACAGGAAAAAGACTCATCTTTTACTTTCTCTAATAACCTAAAACATGAACCTTGGTTGAAAAAAACTAAAGTTGTCCTTTAATGGGTTAAAAACATAACTCATCCACACACACAACATTTGTTATTGTGGCCTATATTTATAATTGTATAATTATAAAGTAATTGCATGATGATATTTCTGGCTCATGTGCTGATTTATTGGTGTGGCTTTCATGTTCTCATTCAGCCTAGTGGCTTTGGTGGAACTGCTATCATCATCTGAGGTTAGAAGAGAACCAGAGCTAATAGGCTAGGCAGGCGGGACAAGAACTGCTACTTGGGAAATTCATACAATGGAAGTAGGGTTGCCATTAAATACGGAATCGTCCCTTATTTGGAAACTAAAAGATGTGTTCCTTATTGAACTGATAAGGGACAGACCGTTGTTAGTTATTTTCTTTGGGGCTAGCTAACTAGATTTGTGTTTTTCATCTGTTTCAACTTGTAAACGTCCTTGAAGCTTAAAGGAATGGAGATTACCTGGAACTGTTAGCTTGCTTTTGTACAAAATGTTCTCTTTTATCAAGTCAAACAATATAAGAAAAAAAATAATCTTTCTCCAATGTTTGTTTATTATTTCTTTCCCTCTCAATGGAACAGGTTATATGCACTCCACAAAGGGTTTCAAATGGTTCTTTAGAAAATAAACCACCTGCTTCTTTTATAACCATTTGCTTATATAGCTCGGTTTGGTTGGGACTCAAATCACACACACACACACACACACACACACACACACACACACACACACACACACACACACACACACACACACACACACACACACACACACACACACACACACACACACACACACACACACACACACACACACACACACACACACACACACACACACACACACACACACACACACACACACACACACACACACACACACACACACACACACACACAAAATGTCCCCGGCATGCAGTGCCACTGCCAACACAATCTCTTTTTCTGTCTCTCTCTCTCTCTCTCTCTCTCTCTCTCGATGTCCTCGCTACAATTACCGTACACATTACAACCACACTTAATATCTCCCTGCTCTCAGAGACTCCACGCCTCACTCTCACGCTCTCGCGACTCTCTTTAGCTGAAAATTAAACCCCCGGCACGGTGAAATTAAGCACAGCACAGCTTTGAAATGGAAATGGTCTCTCTGCGCTGTGAGAGGATTTCTATCACTCTGCTGCCTGGTAATGGAGTCATGAACAGCCCCTCCCCACTGGAGCTGAAGAGTGCAGCACAAACAAACTTTTAAAGACTATATGATCAGTTAACTAGCCTGCTGCTGTACAGTTGGCACACAGGTACTTGTGGGTGAAATAAAGGCACATTTTCAACTGGAGCCCAACAGTGTGTGAACTACTTTCAAGTCATTGTCTGGGTTTGGATGTGTGCGTTTTGTCTCCAGAGCCTCTGCTCCAAATTGTTCAGATCGGCCACCAGGAGGCAAAAAAAATAATATATATATATATATATATATATATATATATATTCTACAGAAATCTCCCTACATCACGAAAATCGGTACACAGTATCTTTATTGATTGAATTTTATTTCACAGTATGTAGAAAGGGTACATTTCAAACAAAAGCACAGATCAATACAAAAATAGTAGACGGATCTGTCTGATTTTCCTATTCCATCCAGATTGGCTTCTAAAGTGGCTCCGTTTTGAACAAAATGCCTGATACAAAACGATACAATGCCAAAATGTATCACGTACACAGCCTGCGGTTCCCGAGACATTTTGCACGTACATTCCCACTAGGCCGAGGAAGAAATGCCACTTGAACATTTTCAAATTAGCCTCATGGTGGCTCTATAACAGTCTAGACACCTTCAGGTTTATATACCTAGAACTGCACAGATCACCTTGAAACTTTGCATGCAGACGCCCTACAGGCCAGGGGAGAAAAACGTTTTGTCTTTTATAGCACCAGCGATCCTCAACTCCAATGTCTACCGCACAGAGATTATAATGTTCCCAGGCAGGCCAACTGTCCAGGTGGACTTTAACGATATCAAAGCCCTGGCACAGCATGACCCGGTAAAGGCCCGGAGGAGAAGAGACACTCCCACAGTCGAGATCACAGACCCCATCAATGAGCTGGATAGTGCACTGCCTCACTTGAACCCACCAAACAGCTGCAAAGAGCAGCTTGGCCACCTCAAGGAGGACTTTAATACCTCCTTAAAGGAGAATTCCGCCCTAGCCGTTTTTTACTGAATTCTATTGATATTGTGTAGGCTATATTAAACAAACAAACAAAATATATAAATATATGAATATATAAATATATATTGGACACTGTAGGCGGGCCTTACGCTAGTTCTACACTATGCAGATGTCATGTAACAACACCACTCCATGGGACATACTTTTCACAGCATCTAGAACAGATGCAACCAAAAAGAAATACATTTTTGCGTATTGAAAAAGAGATCTAGCATAAGAGCCGCTACGGAGGGTAAATCCGCTAAATCTCTCTCTCTCTGTGTCTATGTATCTATACACACTGCGTGTTTTTTCCCCGTTTCCAGTGACAAATGGATACGGGACTACAACTGGTCAAAAAAAGTTGCTTGTCCGGAATTCGCCTTTAAAAGCGACCACGCTTTACTTCCCTGATATCACACACAATTGGCGACGTACCCTTCTCTGCCTCTAGCCATGCGTCACATTCCAGGACAGCTCTGCCCGGTTTTTGCTCCGCAGTGGGACATATTGCACAGCGCTGGCATTGCCTAGGGGGGGGGGGGGGGGTGACACGCCATGTCACCTACTACTCCTAGGCTACTCCATGTCCTACAGCAGACAGACAACCTGGTGACTTGGCTACTCCATGTCCCACAGCAGACAGACAGCCTGGTGACGTGGCTACTCCATGTCCCACAGCAGACAGACAGCCTGGTGACTTGGCTACTCCATGTCCCACAGCAGACAGACAGCCTGGTGACTTGGCTACTCCATGTCCCACAGCAGACAGACAGCCTGGTGACGTGGCTACTCCATGTCCCACAGCAGACAGACAGCCTGGTGACGTGGCTACTCCATGTCCCACAGCAGACAGACAGCCTGGTGACGTGGCTACTCCATGTCCCACAGCAGACAGACAGCCTGGTGACGTGGCTACTCCATGTCCCACAGCAGACAAGACAGCCTGGTGACGTGGCTACTCCATGTCCCACAGCAGACAGACAGCCTGGTGACGTGGCTACTCCATGTCCCACAGCAGACAGACAGCCTGGTGACGTGGCTACTCCATGTCCCACAGCAGACAGACAGCCTGGTGACGTGGCTACTCCATGTCCCACAGCAGACAGACAGCCTGGTGACGTGGCTACTCCATGTCCCACAGCAGACAGACAGCCTGGTGACGTGGCTACTCCATGTCCCACAGCAGACAGACAGCTGTCGCCTGGATCTTCACCATAGGGTCTTCACTAGCAGATTTCTTCTCTTGGCTACTCTTTATAATTATTTTCTTGTTATTCGAGCTGGTGGCTGCATTCGGATTTTCCCCTGCTGCTCCGCCATGTTGTAAACAAGATATGCACATGCACACACTCTACAGTGGGGGAATGTGCAACAAGCCAACAACACGCGCAACAAGGCCCGCCCCCGATCGAGCCACCCAAACCGAAACTGGGGATAGGGAGGAACTCCTTATATGTTCAGCGCACTCTATAGTAAGGGGTATTAGCACAAAAAACTTTTTTTTTTGTGATATCTGAATTAAGTGAAATCACTGATTTAATATTCTTTTAAAAAAAAGCATAATTTAATTCGGTCTTGGTGGTCTGCTGCATGTGATGGGAGCTTTTCTGCTCTTGTCAAATGAGCTACCTCAGACCACGCTGTGCTCTGATTGGCTAGAAGCTAAAAGCCAGAACCCAGCTTTTAGAAGCTGTGTCAAAGATACGTTTTCACGAACGTGGGAACTTGCGATAGCGAACAAATCATCAAAAAGACCCGCTAAACACCCACATTTTGTTGAAATGCCTTTTTCCACGAAGCAGCACCCTTTTTTTTCACTGGCCATATAGAACTGGTTACCCCAGCCAAAAATGTAGATTTAATTTTTTGTGTCACAGGAAATGGGTCGCAGACCCGTGCCGAACGTTGCGATGGCTGCTAGAGCCGACTCGGCGCCCTTCGAGTTATGTACCGTAGGTACAGTATAGTAAATTATCCCCTCCCCCCTCCTAGGCAAAGTTTTCACATTTAGCAATTGTGAAAAGCATTTAAGAGAAATGTATGCAGATAAACGCCCGCACAAATGGGCATTGTTAGTCATGCATTGCAACTGTATTTTGTGTGATGTATTTTGTCAGGACAGCCTATTTTGTGTGATGTCAGGACAGCCTATTTTGTGTGATGTCAGGACAGCCTATATAAGATGAAGATTACTGTTTAACATGCAGAGAAGGACAGAGAGCCAGTGAGACAACTTATACCAACTTATACCAACAACTCCACCATTGCCCCAGGTTACCATCTAACACCGGGAGACACACTATAGTGCCACCACCTGCACAAGCCATTGTCAACCAGTAAACATGGCCACCAGCGAGACCAGCATTCAACAGCCTCTTGCCCATGTGGAGAGCCCATGCAGCCCAGAAACCGCAGCTTCCACAGGGGATAAGAAAGTCATTGCAACAAAAGTCTTGGGTACAGTGAAGTGGTTTAATGTCAAGAATGGATATGGCTTCATCAATAGGAATGATACCAAAGATGCCGTTTTTGTACACCAGAAGGCCATTAAAAAGAACAACCCGAGGAAGTACCTTCGCAGCGTTGGAGATGGAGAAATTGTTGAATTTGATGTGGTCGAAGCGGAGAAGGGAGCAGAGGCTATCAATGTCACTGGCCCAGATGGTGCTCCCGTCCAAGGGAGCAAGTATGCCCCTGATATAAATCACTCTGGACACTACCGCCGCAACAGGGGCCCTCCCCGTGACCAAGTCTATATGGACAACTACCAGAGCAACGGTGAAGGTGAATCCAGCAGCAAAGGACTTGACCACGAGTGTGAAGACGCTCCCGTCGAAGCAGAGACCCAGCAACAGCAGCGCCCTCCTATCCTGGCGGCAAATAGACACCGCCGGCCCCTGCACACCAACTCACAACAAGGAGAGGTGACTGAGGTAGGCGAAGGTGACGAGAATCAAGGAGGTCCAGACCAGGGCAACAAACCGACGAGGCAGGGCAACTACAGAGCCCAACCGCGTTACAAAACGAAGGGTCCCAAACCGCTGTGGGAAGGAGATGAGGGCAAAGAGGGCCAGGGTGGCGAGGGAGGTCAGAACTACCAGGAGCAGCAGCGCAAGTACCGCAGGCGGCCACATGCCAACGGTGTCAAGAAAGAGGCCAAGACAGGAGGAGGCGAGTCATCTGTCGAGAACACATCTGCTCTCGAGGCCCAGTAGGCCGGGGCTGAAAGAAGGAGCACCAGCATCCCTTTCAATGTCAGAATACGCAATATGTGTGGAATCCCTCTTTTAGCCATGATTTGGCTTTACACAGAACTATAAAGCTCAAATACACTGTCTCCACTTTCTGCCTGGGTCATCATCTCGGCCACCAAAACCAGTGATTCTGCAAACTTGCACCTTAACTCTGACTGTGTACAAAATGGAACCACATAATTTGTACACAGCCAGAGTAAGATCCCTGTAGGAACCCCACTTTGAGAACCACTGCCCTAAAACACGCCTCAACCAAAGGTGTTCAGGCATAGGTGGCCACAGGCTCATTCAATTCTGTCCCACCATCTACTGTAAATGTTGACTTGAAAGAACCCATCCATGGGACGACAATGGTACGAGATGGATAAGGGCATCTCTCACCATTGTCGTATTTTTTTTTTAAACAATCAAAGATCTGAGCAATAAGAAACAGATTTAACTTTTCCCCTCAATATTTTTGTGACAGCTACAGAACATTTTGGTGTTCCCCTTAAATAGTTTCCTCAAATGTCGTTTTCTCCCTTTTTTTTTCTTTTTGAGGGTCGCATGCCCAGCTTTGTGTGTCTGTGTACCCCATAGCGATTATTTGATTGGCTGAGGGCTTAAAAAGTGAGGACAAGAAAAGTGAGGACGCCAAAAGTAATTGCCCGGAATATGATGTATGATGACAAGAGCATCCCTCACTTCCCAAGTGTGATTTTATTTTTTATTTTTTTTAAGTCATGTGGCAGCCAAGTCTATGGAGTTTATGTTTTTCTTATTCATTCATTGCCCTTGTGACGTACAAAAGCAAACAAAAAAGGTGCCCCCCACTTCACATGAGTGTCGTTTTAATAGTGGACATTCTAACATAAAAATGTTCTTTCAAATAGATTATATAGTGAACTAAACCCAGAACCGAGTGAAATGGAAACACTTGCCCTCAAATCATTTAAAAAATATAAAACCCCAATTGAGTATCAAATTACTGAAGATGAATTGAACCTAGGCTCAGATATCCAATTAGAAGGGTCCATAATTAAGTTGTCCCTGAGTGCCAGACAACTGACATGTTGAACAAAGGACACAGCAAGACAAACACTGCACTATCCGCATCTGTGCTTGAAGCCGAGAGCAAGGCTGGGGAAGCCTGAACAAAAAGCTTAGCAAGTGAATTTGAAAGACATAAGTTCGGGGCCCATGACCCATCTCTTTCCAAACCATTTTGCTAGTCTAAACTGGCTCCGGGTATAAGACAGAGTTAAGCAATTGAAAATGGGTTTGACATTCAAAATTCTAAATGCAGCCTTGCCCTCAATGCCACATACCTGACTAACTACCTCAAAAACGTGAGTGACACCTACAGCCACAATACTAGAGGGAGCGGAAACAACAATCTGTTACCACCCACTTTCAAAACAAATATGGGTAAATTCTCCTTCTACAACACAGCCACCCAGGCGTGGAATGACATACATCTTTTAAAACACTTACATCTTTTAAAACAGGCCTAAAAATCCACCTTTCAGCAGGCCCAAGGGACAGGACATTATCCTTCTCCCTTAAACAGGCAACCACCCCCTTCCTTTTCCCCACTCTACATACAGTTTTGTTTTCTTTAAATGATTTAGATTTTTTGTTGTTATTGATGATTTTGAATTTTGTTGTTATTATTCATGTCATGTCTATGAATTGATTGCATAGAGCCTAAATGGAAACAAGACCGCAAATACTTTTTTTGGGTGCTATCCCTTTTGAACCGAGTGTTCGGCTGAATTCTCTTGCTGATTTTATATTTATGTTCAATAAACTATTCAATCAATCAATACATTATTTTGGTAGAGGAAGCAAGACAGGAATGACCAACCACATCCCTGGCGTATCTCAAGGAATATCCGATATGCACGTTTCTCGTATGACGTCCTCACAGTTTGTCAGATCAGCGTATCTCAATATATGCATCCCTGGACGTCGTCTTCAATATTACGTCATACTGAAGTCATAGACTGACCTCAAAGCATGTATACGTCCATTATGTGGAGATCCCTGATGTCATGGACTGGCATCCAAGTACTGTGAAAGTAATCTGACAACAGGTAACGTTTTGCCAAATCACCATTGTTAGACATGCATGGCAACGGTTTGCATTGTGTGTGACATCAGATCAGCCTATAGGAGACAGGGAGGCAGGCAGACAGACAGAGCAATAGTCAGACTTGACAACAGTTGCTTCTGAGTGATCAGATCATGTATACGTCACTAAACAGATGTGTGTGGCGGCTGAGCAGTCTCTCTCGGAGGTGTCAGAGTACCCTGGTGGTGGCAGAGCACGACAATGACAAGCTGACCCCCATTACACTGAATGCCATCACCGCTGCCATTAAAGTGGGACAGGACATTACATGTCTGGTTGCTGGGACCAACTGCACCAAGGTCGCTGAACAGGTCAGTATGGTCAAGGGGGTCAAAAAGATACTAGTGGCTCAACATGACTGCTACAAAGGGTTTCTACCAGAGGAATTAACCCCGTTGATTTTGGCATGTCAGAATCAGTTCAAATTCACGCACGTCTGTGCGGGAGCCTCCGCCTTTGGAAAGAATCTACTACCCAGAGTCGCCGCCAAGCTCGACGTCGCAGCCATTTCGGACGTCACTGAAATCAAATCCCAGGACACCTTTGTCAGGACCATTTACGCTGGGAATGCCTTGGTCACAGTGAGGTCCAGTGATGGCATCAAGGTGTTCACCGTGAGGGGGACCGCCTTCCAGGCAGCACCCATGGAAGGAGGAAGCGCCGTCTCTGAACAAGTGTCTCCGCCACCTCCAGTGCGGGCGTCCCAGTGGGTGGAACAGAGCCTGACCAAGAGCGACAGACCTGAGCTCACCAGTGCAAAAATAGTGGTGTCTGGAGGTCGTGGCCTCAAGAGCAGGGACAACTTCAAGTTGCTGTACGACCTGGCTGATGAGCTGAACGCTGCAGTGGGAGCGTCCAGGGCTGCGGTAGATGCTGGCTACGTCCCCAACGACATGCAGATCGGCCAGACAGGGAAGATTGTTGCGCCTGAGCTTTACATCGCAGTTGGTATATCAGGAGCTATTCAGCATCTGTCTGGAATGAAGGACAGCAAGACAATCGTTGCCATTAACAAGGACCCAGAGGCCCCTATATTCCAAGTCGCTGACTACGGTTTGGTGGCCGATCTTTTCAAGGCTGTTCCAGAGATGATTGAGGCTTTGAAGAAGAAGTGATCACTTGATAATCAAGGTGAATCACTGGCTAATCCAAAGATTAAACAATAACTACTTACACTAACACCTGCAAATTATCTGTGAATGAAGAATCTTGACTTTCATGCATGTTGAGTTCTTTGTCTCCTTACATCTATTAATTAATCAATACATTGGTCATTGTAAAGTTGTTATTATTGTCTGTCTGTATGTCTACTTTGGTTGCAAACCGATTGAGATAAACACAATTCTGCTGAGCACGGAATGTGATTATGTATGATGATGTATGATGAGAAGAACACCCCTCACTTCATACGTGTGTTTTTTTTTAGCCTGCTTGCTGCTGTTTTTGATTAGTTTGTACAGGCAAGTGAAATATTAGAAAGTAAATACTTTCTGTACATAGTAATTGATTAACCAGGTACACCTTTATACTGTATTTCTCAAATGGTAATTTGTACTTTTACTTGAGTAATTTCTTATGGGAGTACTTGCATTTGACTTGAATACAGATTTCCAGTATCATCACCATATTCAATAGTGGAGACAAATTCAACACCAATAACTACAGAGGTGTTTGTGTGAACAGTAATGTGGGGACAGTGGGAACTAGAGGTGTTTGTGGGAACAGTAATGTAGGGACAGTGGGAACTACAGAGGTGTTTGTGAACAGTAATGTGGGGACAGGAAAGTGGTGCAGGGAGAAAATGCATGACATGATGAAATGAATGAATACAAAGCCAATCTCTCTGACCCTATGCATTTATATCAACAAATTGGCAGGTTATTAGCACAATCTGCTCCTCCTAGTCTCACTTCACATGACTACACAATCTAATTCTTCGTTTAAGCAGAGAACCAGGTTTTGCTGTCACCAACAGAACGAAACCTGTCTTTGAAAGGCCCTGATCATTAACCCTGTGAACTAAATTATGTCCCCCCCACCTCCACCCACACAAAAAAAGGTCCAGATGACAGCAAACAAAGTACAACTTTTGTGGCCATGGAATAGAACCAAAAGAGAAGACAGAAAAGGCTTTCAATGCCTAGGCAGGCAACTCGTTGTGAGCTTGTGCTGTTGCATTGTGAGCTCGTTGTGAGCTTGAGGGCTATTTTTGAAAGATTTAGAAGTCTTGTGAAAAATTCTAATAATCTTGAAATGTTTGAACACAAAAGAAAAATGTGTTTGCTTATGAGTTAAATATTCTCCAGTGGAGACTATAATCAAGTAAAGGTTTTTCAAATATCAAATATATTTACACACGAGGGGAGCACAACACATGGACAGAGCGACATACTGTAGTAACTGAACCAATATACAGACAGGTAAACAAGTAGACGGACATGGGAAAAGACACAAAAAATAAAGTTAGTCCTGAACTTTCTTTTTTTCCCTCCTCAACAATTTATGAATTTGTTTACTGCTTGAAAGATGGATGGGACGTGTAATAATTCAGCAAAGAGAGAGGAATGTTAATAGTGCCTCAGCTAGTGGAGGAAGTAACCAAGTAAATGTATTCTGTACTGTACTTAAGTACAAATGTCCACTAAATTTCCCAATATTTATACTTATATGCAGATGCATCTCAGAGGAACCTAATTTGTACTTTTTACTCCACTGCAGTTATTTGGCAGCTTTACTGGCAGTGTTACAACTTTAATCAAAAAGAATCAACCAAAGAACAATATTCCTGTACAGGATCTTTGAAGGGCCTAACAGGAGCCCTCATACAAGGTTTTTTCAATTATGCATGAAACAAGGCTACAAACATCCCATAACAAACTGGTCTGGTTACTCCTTGGCCTTACTCCCACAACCTTTGATAGGTTGGAATGGCTTAGTGTTAATGACAGAGTAGAGCAACTTGGAATGGGCCTCGTCTACAAGATTCGCTACGCCACTAAGATACCCATGTACCTGTCAAAATACTTCCTGAATGTCAACGAAGTCCATGATCGCAACACCAGAGGGAGTTCCACAAATCATGTTCAACCCAGATTCAGCTCAAACAAGGGGTTAAAATAATTTCACTCACCCACAAAAATGTGGAACGTCCTACAGCCGTTAAGAAATGTAAATCCCTAGACTCCTTCAAAACTGACACATTGACAATTTTTGTACAATTGCTTTGGTACAGTAAGTATATTTTGAGAACTACCGGTACTTTCATGTAGGTACAGTAACAGGAGTGGCTCTAGCATTCAGCAGTCTTTTCACGTCATCTCTGTATAAGAGATAACGACAGGCCCTTTCCAGAAAGTTTACATTTCAAACACGTTCTTGACCTTAAAAGCAACCGACACAAATTGAACGACTTCTTTCTTTTTTATTGCACCCTTGCACTTTTGTATGAACTGAAATGTCCTAAAAATGGGATATAATGTAGATATAGCCCATTCTTAGGACAATTCAGTTCATACAAAGGTAGTACTGAAGTGTACTGAGCACCCTGTGTAAAAACAACAACCTGAAAACAAGTTGGTTTAAAAGGTCATAATCGTTTTCCACAAAACAAAACAAAGGCTGGTGTGTATGTGTGTGTGTGTGTGTGTGTGTGTGCCAGTGAATTCTAATGTTTATGTGTAGCTTGCTGTCTAAATAGGATACAAATATATTTTTCTCCTCTTAATATACACCACGTGGATCTACAAGCTCGAGCTTGAAGATCCGGATCGTCTATTTTCGGCGAAGATAAAATTAAAGGGAAGATGGGAGGGGGGCCTAGGGTAGCGCTGTGGGGGACTCCAGTCAACTAAGTATATGTTTTGAATGGTTAGTGTAAAGCAGCTTGGTTTGCGCCATCCCGTATAATACACAAATAATACACAAATAATAAACAAAGTGTGTTGACAGAGGATTCCAAGAAAAACAGGTAAGATGGAGTTAACATGCATGCAGTGAGATGTTAGGTCACGAGATTTATACTTTACATGCACGCACATGGACACGCACGTGCGCACGTGCGCGCATGTTCAAAAGATGAAATTACCTTCCTAGGTTCCATCCTGGAGGCAAATCTTTCCGGTGATAAAATGGCCACCAACGTAATCAAAAAGTCAACCAAAGAACAAGATTCCTATACAAGATCTCCTCACTGGTCTACAAAACCGCCCCCCCCCCCCCCCCCCCCCCCCCCCCCCCCCCCCCATACCCTCATACACACACACACACACACACACACGCACGCACACGCAATTTGCAAGCCCAACTGGTGTGTTGTATCTTAAATATATAAAGAACAAACACCTGCATGGATTAAATAAAGCTATAGGCTTACCCTGTCTGTTTCTCCTCGCTTGCCTTTCTGGTTCGTAAACCACAGCATGCAAGCCGCCTTTGTTTTAAATGGTCCCCCAAACCGTTCACAGTTCACACTTCACACGGCCGGGGATTTTTGTCTTGGCACATGATCATTTTCAAGCTTTGGCGCAAATCGTAAATGCCGATAATCGCGGTAATTTCGGCGTACACCCATATTTTGGCGTACGCAAGGTTGATAAATGAGGGCCTAAGTGTTTCTTTGGACGGAGCTCACATTGAACAAGTTAAGGATGCCAGATTGCTGGGAGTTAGTATTTCAATCATAAGGAGGAGTGCCTATTTTTTAACTAACTCAACCACGAAGCAAGTTATACAATCACTTGTCTTGTCACATCTTGACTATTGCCCAGCAATCTGGTCGAATGCATCAAAACAAGAACGAAATAAAATCCAGCTGACCCAAAATAGAGCTGCGAGACTAGCTCTACATTGCTCATTTAGGACCGGCATTGAAATAATGCATAATGAATTGTCATGGATGAGGGCAGATGAGAGACTAGCTTGTAGTTTGATTCTGTTTTTTAAAAACATCTATACATCACAAAAACCTGCCTATCTGTCATCTCAGCTGTTGCTTGCAAGTGATAGTCACAACTACGGCACCAGGCAAGCTATGAGAGGTGCTTTCACCCTGCAGCTTAAACCCAAAACTGATCTTTGAAAAATGTATAGGGCAATCACTTACTGGAATAGACTTAGACTTACTGGAATAGACAACATTTAACATTAATCACCAGCAAAGTTGGTTTTAAGAAAAGACTGAGAAGAGATGTGTTGAGGAAAGAGATTGTGTTAGATTGTGTCTAATGTGTGTGTGTCGGTTTAACAATATTTGTCATGAGTTATGTCTGGTCATTTCTTTTCTTTTGATCTATTTTGTTTTCTTTTTGTTTAAATTCATTTTTGTGTGTTTCTGGTTATCATGGTATATATTTTATTGATTTTGTATGTAATTTAAGGTATATATTTAATGCATAACTTTCGCAATTGTCTTTGTCCTTGAATGTGCATACTGTAGGCTATTTGCTCTTTAATTGTTATTTTATTTTTTTCTAAAAATGTTTTGCTATTTTTTGTGTTGCTACATTTTTTATTTATTTTAATGTATTGTAAACGTTGTTGTCTCCACCAGGCCGAAGGCATGGGGAGAGAGTATGTTTTGCACTCCGTCCGTCCGTGTGTCCGTCCGTCCGTCCGTGTGTCCGTCCGTCCGTGTGTCCGTCCGTCCGTCCGTCTGTGAACAGCTAATCTCCGGCACCGTTAACCCGATCGATGCCAAATTTTACACACACACTCCCTGGATGCCAACGATGAACCTCTGCCCCAAAATTTTCAGAACGGCCTGTTATAGCGCCACCAGGAGGCCGCTTAGTGCAAAACAAGTTTTTGGACAGTACACCTACAGATTTTGTCCAAACATCACGCAAATTGGTACACAGTCTCTCTAGAGCCATTCAACGAAACAGGTCTTTCAGATTTCTCAGACTCCATCCTGATTGGCTAAGATTGGCTTCCAAAGTTCGCAGGAGTGCTCAGTTTCAAACAAAATGCTGCAAATCATGAACACATCGTGTGATTTCCGTGAAATTGCGCACGCACATTCCCACTAGGCCGAGGAAGAAATGCCACGTGAACATTTTCAACTCAGCCTCATGGTGGCGCTATAACTGTCCGAAAAGTGTTTTTACCTCCAACTGCACGGATTTGTGGATAACTTTGTATGCCAACTCCCTAGAGGCCAAGGAAAAACCTTTGCCTGGATTTTTTCACATCTGCTCTTTATAGCGCCACCAGGAGGCCGACATATGTAAAGCACATTTTCTAATATTACTCCTTCAGATGTTATCCAAATTTCACGCAAATCAGTACACATGCTCTCCATAGTCATGTGATCAAGACGGGTTTGTTTGATTTCTCATAATCCACCTTCATTGCCTACGATTGGCTTCTAAACTTTTCAGGAGTAGCCCGCTTTGTACCCGTTTTGTACAAATCGCCACAACTACTCAACGCAGCGTCCGATTGCGGTGAAACTGTGCATGCATATTCCCACTAGGCTGAGGAAGAAATGCCACTTGACAGTTTTCAAATCAGCCTCATGGTGGCGCTACAACAGGCCAAGCCGTGACACACACACACACACACACACACACACACACACACACACACACACACACACACACACACACACACACACACACACACACACACACACACACACACACACACACACACACACACACACACACACACACACACACACACACACACACACACAAAACATATATTACTCCTAAACATTTTGCCAAACATCACACACTCCTATCCTCCTGGTGGAGACCTGTGCCCAGAAGGGCACTTTTTCTAGTTTAATTGTAATTTGACCCCAGGAAGAATAGCCTCTGCTGAGTCAGTGACTAATGGGGATCTAAAATAAACAAATAAAACAAGGCTCCAGACTTCCCAAAACAAACTGATCAGGCTTAAACTTGGCCTCACTCCTCGAACCCACCTCACCCCTGCCCATTTTGACAGGCTGGAATGGCTTGAGGTTGAGACAGTACAGCATCTTGCAATGGGTCTGGTCCACAAAATTCGCTACTCCACCAAGATACCCATGTACCTGTCTAAATACATCCTTAATGTCAACAAAGTTCATACCCACAACACCAGAGGGAATTCAACAAACCATGTGCAACCCAGATTCGGCACAAACAAGGGACTAAATTAATTCTGCTCCTATGCCACCAAAATGTGGAACGCCCTACCAACAGTCATTAAGAATGTGAATCCCTTCAAAACCACTCTCAAAGGGCACCTACGGACTTCTGCAATTTGAAACTGGCCCCGTAAAATCTGACTCTGAATCTGAATCTTCACTTCCGGTTCATTTCAGGTTTTATTGGTTTCCTAGCAACCTAGAGCCATTCATAAATTGGTGAAGATCTATCGTAATCAATGAAAACCCTGAAATGATGTCCAGGGACATCAATGGCGATGTTGTGATAAAAAGGTGATTGTAATTTAGCACCCACCTGTGCCAGCCAATTGGTTTGCACGCCTTCAAAATGGAAACGTCTTCTGTCGGACGGGATGGGGCTCTGATCCCCAAGCCACGCCCTCACACGTCCACGGTCGAAGCTGATTGGCTGACATGCCTGTTCGTCAGGAGTGGAAGCAGCCCACTGGACCCTGGTTGACAGAGTCCCGCCCTCCTGCGTTACGACACCCGCCTGAGGAGCAAAAACAAAAAATAAATGGAGTCAGTAATGTTTGACAGAACTATTCCCTGAATGGTTAGCTACATACTGCCTAATGCACTTAAACCCCTGTAGTCTTAGAGAGCTTGACTAAAGTTACGTACAAACTGTTCTTTGACCACTTTTTTTCTATTGACACAAAATCTCTTTGACAAATAGCTAATTTACAAGTGAGCTTGTAGATCTGCTATTTTTGGCTAATGTCCCCCACAGAATATTGACGCAGGTCTCTCCAGGGTAATAACTAAATATTCAGTTTACAGCAGTTGTTGAGATGAGGATGATCAGATGGATGTGCAGTGTGTCACTGAGGGAGAGAAAGATGAGGATGATCAGATGGATGTGCAGTGTGTCACTGAGGGAGAGAAAGATGAGGATGATCAGTTGGATGTGCAGTGTGTCTCTGAGGGAGAGAAAGATGAGGATGATCAGATGGATGTGCAGTGTGTCACTGAGGGAGAGAAAGATGAGGATGATCAAATGGATGTGCAGTGTGTCACTGAGGGAGAGAAAGGTTCCTATGGCCATTGCCATGGACCGTTCCCAGTGAAAGAAAGCTATATTGAGATGATGTTCTTAAACATTTCCATGTCAAGGACGAGCAAATTTATACCTTTTTTGCCGCAAATCCCAAAGTTTTGGGGCTAGGACCCCATAAGTGAAGATTTGTCAGTATTTTTTGAAAATAGACGAGAGACGTCCAAGAGATGTGGGTTAGACAGAAATGTGCAATTGTTAATATTTTTGGACGATAACGTCAATATTCCCAAGAGGCTGAGCATAATGTATTGGAATTTCTATGCTGGCTAAAGCAATATCACAAGAGGCCATTGTACATGTTCTGATAAAAAGGTGATTGTGATTTAGCACCCACCTGTGCCAGCCAATCAGTTTGCACGCCTGCCGAATGGAAACGTCTTCTGTCGGACGCGATGAAGCTCTGATCCCCAAGCCACGCCCTCACACGTCCACGGTCGAAGCTGATTGGCTCACAGACCTGTTCGTCAGGAGTGGAAGCAGCCCACTGGACCCTGGTTGACAGAGTCCCGCCCTCCTGAGTTACGACTCCCGCCTGAGGAGCAACAAAAGAAATGGAACGATTCATCAGAAAGTACAGTACTTACATACCCCTTACAAACCTATTGGAAGTTGTACATATAGTACAGCTGCTATATTTGAAACATTTTGAAAGTGAAAGTGGTTAATAAGTGTGGCTGTGGGTTTTATAAATATATTTAACCAATGTCCAATTTACGAGAGCTTGTGACTAAATAATAACTTTACAGAAAAATCTCAAAAAGAGAAAAGCAGCAATCACAGTACTCTCATTTTAGACTTCATTAAATGGTTGACACTAAATAATAACTACATTTGATATGAAATGAAACACAGGTTATTTTTCATTCATTTCCTGAAAAGTACCCTAACTGTTTTGGACCTACACCGACCACAACAATACAGTATATACAGTATTAGCCTGGAAACCAGACGAATGTGCCACATGGGAAAACAATGCCCTGGAGAGATTGGTCTGGCACTGTTTGGATTACATTTAGCTCACCCCACAGAGTGGTGGGTGACCAATCAGAGTCCACTATTCAAAGTGAGATATTTTTGCTGTGACGTTGGAATCTGTTTGTAACCGCCCCTTGGAAATAAATCTTCCACACCGAAGTTCCAGACTAATATCTAACAGTGATATTAGTCAGGCTAATACAGTATATGTATTGGGGTCGTATCTGTAAGAATGATGACCACATTTGGTATTAGATTAGATATGCAGCATAATTTGATTGATTCACTCTCCTGGACATTTGTTATAAGAAGAATCCATGGTTGAGCAGCACAGAATCTCAGACCTACCTGTACACGCTGTGGTGGAAAAGGTACTCAAACGCTTTACTCAACACATTTTGTGCCCAAGACGTCTGTGGACGTCTTGGGTATTACCGCACGTGCATAGCCCAAGACGTCTGTGGACGTCTTTGAAAAAAAAAAAAAAATATATATATATTTATTTTTTATTTATTTTTATTAAAAAAAAATCAAAACTATATATATTTTTTTTAATACGTGGTGCCAAAGTTTGTGTTTTCGCCATTGAGAATGCATTTGGCGTTTAAATTAAATAACTCAGAAACTATAAAACATTTCAAAGTAAAAAGTTCCAGCATGTGTCTCCACATGCTCCAGATTTTCTAGGTGAAAGTGATTTTGGGCAGTTTTGCGTGGGCTCTCAATGTGTTAAGTAAAAGCATCAATACTGCAATGTAGAAACACTGTTACAAGTAAATGTCCCGTAATCCAAATTTACTTGAGTAAAAGTACAAAAGTATTGGCATCAAAGTGTACTTAAAGTACCAAAAGTAAAAGTACTCATTATGCACAATGTCCCGTTTCACAAGTTATATTGTGTCTAAAATGTATTATCCTTTGAAAATAGCAGATCTACATCTACGATTCAATTCAATTTAATTAAAGTGTCAAATAACAACTAGTTGTCTCAAGACACTTTACAAGCACACAAGTTATATAGCAGATCTACGATTCAATTCAATTTAATTAAAGTGTCAAATAACAACTAGTTGTTTCAAGACACTTTACAAGCACACAAGTTATATTGTGTCTAAAATGTATTATCCTTTGAAAATAGCAGATCTACGATTCAATTCAATTTAATTAAAGTGTCAAAAAACAACTAGTTGTCTCAAGACACTTTACAAGCACACAAAACATCACATTGCATGAGGGGAAATTGTTAAAAGAGTGCGTTGTGAGCTAGTAAATCGTCAATTCTCTCTATTTGTCAGAAGAAGTACTGTATACTCACTATACTATATAAGTGGTTAAAACAACTCTAACCCTGCCTAGGGACCCTGAACCACAAAAGATGTGGAAGGCAAATGCTGTGCGGACGTGTATCAAAGCATTTTCTAGCTGTCAGTGTTGTGTGGAGTTTGTCGGTAGGTGCCAGAGAGCAGACATAGCGAGGACAATTCCACAGAGAGGCTTTGATGTATTTGTTGGGACTATATAACACTCTCTGTCGGGTGAAAACCTCATACGTCCAAAACTGTTACTTTTCAGTATTCAGAGTCAGAAATAGAAAAAGTAGCAGATCTACAAGCTCGAAATGTGTCGCTTCGCGCAGCGTTTCCAGCTTGCGGATCTGCTACTTTTGAAGGTTTTGTGAGACGCTGTAGTATGATCTAGTAGTAGGGCGTTACTTTACGGGAAAACATACAAAGTTAGAATATGGAGATAGGAGGTTTCTGCCCGACGGCAACGATATGGTAATACAGGCTCGCATACTCTTTTACACACATCCTCTCCCGCTGTAGTTTCAAGTTCACACTTGCAGAAACACATGGGAGGCGTGTGTGTGTGTGTGTGTGTGTGTGTGTGTGTGTGTGTGTGTGACTGTGTGTGACTGTGTGTGTGTGTGTGTGTGTGTGTGTGTGTGTGTGTGTGTGTGTGTGTGTGTGTGTGTGTGTGTGCGCGCGTGTGCGCATGCGTGCGTGCATGCGTGCATGTGTGTGTGTTTGGGGGGGGCGGGATGGAAGGTTGGGGGAGAAAGAAAAATGCATCATTTGAATCGGGGAAGATTAAGAATGAATATGGAAATAAACAGACAGCGAGGCAGAAAGGGAAGAACAAGACAAAACAATTTGAATAGGAACGATAGATGAGATTGAGAACAAGCGGGAGGGAGTGCTTCAGGCGTACAGTGGTAGTGTGGTAAAGAGTTCAGTTCAACAGAGGAACTCCCCCTGGCACAACAACCTCAATCTCATATGTCCAAGTGTTGTGTTTCAAGGAAATAGAAAAGAGAACACGCTTTCTATGGATACAATGTAGTTATGACTTTGTCATAAGCTCTTGTTAATAATTTCCATTTATTCAATATTTATATATTATTAAAACCCACAGTCACTCTCTAGCGGCTATAGCTCACATTGAATTTAGATTTACTCAGATGTACTGTATGACATTAGGCAGAGACCTCCTATTGTCTGGCTATGCAAGACTATACTTCATGGCATTGCCTGTTCTGCCAGAGCCATGGAGTCACACAAGTCACTAGAAACTAGTGCCACCCGGCCTTAATGCAGATGTTTTGCAACTTCTTGGGTATCGTTTCCCTGTGTCATGATGACAATAGTAGTATAGTGAATGTTTGAATGTTTTCAGAGCCTCCATACATGGTACATGTACATGAGCTAGCTACCCTCAATCAGTCCCACTAGGGCAAAACCAGTGCCACACAATCCGTTGGAACTACTCCTGCATGGAAGGACTAGGCACTGTGGGTTGTCTCCTGTCCGGGCCCCTCCTACGTCTCACCAGGTCCACTCCTGCTCTCACCAGGTCCAGGACCCGTGCGTTGCACCAGAGTCCCAGCAACAGACAGTTCATTCAGGAGTGGTGGGCAATGGTTCCGCAGGGAAATGGTGCTGCGGCTCCGCTTGCTGCTTGCATGGCCCTCCTAAAGGCCTCACCAAGGGTTGTTGGGCTTCCTCCTCACGGAGGACACAGGCTGGGGCGCATTGTTTTTTTTAATGTTTTTTTTTGTGGCTTTCGCCTTTATTTATTTTTTTATGGAGGGACAGACTGACAGGAAATGGGGAGAGAGATGGGGGAGTGACATGCAGTAAAGGCCGTCGGGATCGGGAGTCGAACCCGCGGCACACTGCCAGACTGGATTACCAGCCAAGGTGCCTGGACCGCTGAGCCACGGCCCAGGCCTATAAGTGCATTGTTGTCATCACAATTTCCCGCCGTGATAACTGTTGTTTGTTTTCACATTGTTGTAATAGTCATCATAGTTGAATCTATAGTAGTGTCTGAATTAATGTATACGTACATTGCATATTATTTTGGTATTTGATTGTTTGGGCTTGTTATCCATGTGGACTGGTGTGTTATCGAGTGCTAACACTAGCACAATTATTAAATGACCATTAAAATAGTGTCCCAATTCAACCGAGACTGGTGCGACTGTGATATCCCATCTCTTAAAAATCAATTACTTTTATCTCCGAATTCACTTTACCTTACTGTGTGACTGAACAGAGCCAGACAAGGTGAAAGTTGTTTTACAGTGGAATCTTGCCAGTCTAGGAAAAATTGTCAAGGCAAACTCCTGAGAAAATTAACAATTATGGATCAGTTATTAAAACATTTATTTTTGTGCATTATTGCACATAGCCAAAATCAACAACGTTATAACATTTTATTGTCAAATCATTTTATTGTCATATCATTGTATTGTCAAATCATTTTATTGTCAAATCATTTTATTGTCAAATCATTTTATTGTCATATCATTTTATTGTCATCATTTTATTGTCATCATTTTATTGTCATCATTTTATTGTCATCATTTTATTATCATATCATTTTATTGTTTATTGTCATATCGTTTTATTGTCATATCATTTTATTGTCATACCATTTTATTGTCATATTTTGTCATATCATTTTATTGTTTATTGTCATATCATTCTATTGTCATATTATTTTATTGTTTATTGTCATATCATTCTATTGTCATATTATTTTATTGTTTATTGTCATAATTTTATTGTCATATCATTTTATTGTTTATTTTCATATCATTTTATTGTCATATAATATTGTCATATTATTTTATTGTTTATTGTCATATCGTTTTATTGTCATATAATTTGACTGTCCGGATGCAGGAAGCTGGAGCATAAATGCATTAATAATATTAGGCCTGCATTCCTTTCAGTTTAGGTTGAGAGTGACACACACACACACACACACACACACACACACACACACACACACACACACACACACACACACACACACACACACACACACACACACACACACACACACACACACACACACACACACACACACACACACACACACACACACACACACACAATGTATGTAATATATTTATTTTCCCTACTCTGTGTCCAGAAATAGACAGCCTGCAGTTTCTATTAGCTTGGATTCCCCTAAGATGTGAGTAGACTCTTAGTAGAAATGGTACCATATTATAATGAGCATGAGGACCAATTATATGAAAATAAGAAAAACTGAATAGACCATACTGTATTGTTGTTGCCTGCCCTTACTATACAGCCATATACTGTACAGTGGCCGACTTGCCAGTCTCCAGGATTTATTGAGAATGGGTAGGACACGGTTTAATTAATGCAGAAACAGACACTATGGCACAAGACAAGTCTATCGTATACATTTAGGGGTAGGCCTATAGCTAATAATATTGACCGCCCATTTTATATGTCTGTGACAAAAACTTAAATGTTGACAATTAATGTCCACCACTAGCCAGCATGGTGATGACCCCTGCCATGAAACTTGATGAGCACAGTCATGCTCCCTGGATGCGCCACCCCTTACCCCTTATCCCAAAACCTATTTGCTCCCTGGATGCGCCACCCCTTACCCCTTATCCCGAAACATATTTGCCATTTTTGACGTGTCGATGTAGATCGTCTAGTTGAACTATTTTAAAATGTTTTTCAAAATAGTAAAAAAATGGCAAATACGCAAGATGGGCCCTAATTGTCATTTCCTCTCAGTCTCCCTCGCTTTCTCATTCTTTGTCTGTTCCTTTTCTCCAACTCTTCTCTTACAATGAGCCATCCCGTCTCGACTGGTCTCATTCCAAATCAAGGGACAGAAGCCGGCCCAGGAAAGCGTGCAGATATAGATAGCACATCCTGTGTCTTCAGCAGCAAGAGGGAGAGGAAGAGCGTTTGAACTTTCACAACACTGCTCAGACAGAACCAGCACAGTGGGACTTTTGTTATTCCATTAGATCGTCGGTGGATTCACACATCCAGTTTGCTGCATATTTTTGTTGTCAGTATTTATGGCACGCCAAGGAGACAACAAAGCTCATTTCAGGAAATAAGGAATACTTCACCCCCAACACATGACTCAATCTCTAATCCTGTGAAGTCTAGAGTACATGGAGAATTTTTGTTTTTGCCACATCCTTTTACAGTGAATGAAAAAGAATACTTTTAATAGACGCCTAGGCAGCCAAATATTAACAATAGCAAAACAAAATTCCCTGTCAATAAACTACAAAACAACTTCCACAGTTAAGTGTCCTGTTAGTTACTGAATCCAGCTGTATGCTCAGACTTCCAAAAACTTCATTTTCACTCAAAGTTTAACTTTTAAAATCACTCTGGAGTTAATAAACAGATTAATGAAGTCCATCAAAGCCATGAATACCATCGACTCCATCCATGCTGAGATGCTAAAGGCTGACCTCCTGACATCCTCAAGAGCCCTCAACATCCTCTTCCAGACCATCTGGAATGGAGAAAACATCCCCAGTGATTGGACCAAAGGCCTAATTGTCAAGATTCCCAAGAAAGTGTGACAACTGGTGTGCGATCACGCTTCTTGCAAAGTCGTCTGCAGACTGCAGAGTTATCCTGGACAGAATTAATAATGCCATTGACAGCAAACTTCATGAAGAACAGGCTGGATTTCAAAAGAGCATTTTTTAAATCTCTCCGCAACACTTTAGAGACGTTATGTGTCAGAGCCCGGAGAGTGGTACCAGTGAGTGAATGGGAGAAGGCATTGAGTTTCAAAGGACCTTGGATACCATCAACCCAAATACTAAAAAGGCATACAGGGTCCTGGAAGGGGCTACTCCTCGCTCATTGTTGAGTGCAGGCAGACAAACTGAACATTCTGGCTAAACAGCTAAAGTGGCTGGTAGAGGTAGATTTTTTTTACTGTCCAAAAACAATAATTCACTTTTCTGTACATATTGCCAGGTGTTAATATATGAATATATAGGTACAGTATACAGACATAATACTATATAATGTGCATTTTTCAATGACTATCAGACAATAGGGAATATAAGCAAGCATACCATACTGACATCAATATTGCATTTGCAGAGAAGTACGGGCAGTGTGATGAGTTTCCTCATGTCTGATACACTGCATTACTGACATTCCTCATTGTGTGTGTGTGTGATTAAATTTGTAATCGTAACAGCTGGTCAAACAGACATTGACAATATCTCGCACACATGCGCGCGCACACACACACACACACACACACACACACACACACACACACACACACACACACACACACACACACACACACACACACACACACACACACACACACACACACACACACACACACACACACACACACACACACACACACACACACACACACACACAGTGTGACATCCAATATCTCAAGCTTTGCAAGGCTTTTTATCAACGGACTGCAGCAGAGCAATTTCTACCTCTGTTGTTGGCTCACTCCCGTCACCGTCGGCTTGCGCAGGTTGGCCCGAGGAGGGGATGGCCTCCTGGGAGCCCAGTGAACTGAGGTAGCTCCGCCTCTTCAGGCTGCTTCTGGACGCTGATCTCTGCTCTCTGCAAGAAGACAGACCTGCAGTGCGCACACACACACACCCGTAATGACAATATTTGTATCATGACACAGCATTTTATGTTGACCTTATTCAGCATTTGTGTTGCTCCTTTTGTATGTGTATGACAGTTTCTCATTTCCTGTCTGTTTACTTCCAGGGTTGGCACTTTCCCTACAACACTGTCCCCTCTCAGCTTTCTGACTGTCTGTCCTTCCTACAACATCTCCCTCTTAGCTTTCTGACTGTCTGTCCCACCTACACCCTCTCCCTCTCAACTTTCCTACCATCCCACCCTCCTACACTGTCTCCCTCACAGCTTTCCTACCGTCTGTCTCTCCTATACACTGTCTCTACTGTCGAAAATGGCAGACCTACTACAAGCTCACATGTATGCAACATTTTGTGAGCTCAGAGAGTAATTATGTACACTCTACTGAAGTACTCGACCGATCTGGAAGGCAATGGAAGATGGTCTTAACCAGGACATGGACATCTTGGCTTCCTACCTCTGCAGGTGGCGCCTGCAGCTCAGCAAGACAGTGTCAGCGGCATACCACCTCAACAACAGAGAGGCTAAGAGGGAAATCAATGTGTTTGTTGACAACAAGTCCACTGGCACAGTCCACTGTCTAAGGCTCTAAGCTAACAACAGATGGCCATCCGAAGATAATGTGAGTAGCCTTTCCACTAGATCGGATGAAACACATTTATACAACTGAATAAGCGTAGGCTACGCATTTTGGCAGCGTCGCTTCCCGACAAATAATGGAGGCTATGTATTTTGGCGGGGAAACGGTTAACACGGTTGAGAATCACTGAACTAAACTATGTTACCTATCCACTTTGTGCCTAGTAGCACATAAGGCCTTGAACTAAACTATACTATATACTATAGACTATACTGGAACGTGGAACCCCATGAAAACCCTCAGTGTTCATGTTAACATTGAGCGTGTACTAAAGGAACCAAAAAGGGTCCATTTGGTGGACCACCCCTGGTGATCCCGGACCCCGCGGTGAAAAAGCAGCGTCTCTACAATGTACATACACGCTTCTATGACTCAAAGAGTCCTGACCTGCAGTGGTGAAGAAGTAACTACATGCAAGTACATTTACTCAAGTTCTGTACTTAAGTACACTTGAGGAATTACTTTACTGGAGTATTTCCAATTTTCTGTACTTTTACTTCTACTCCACTATATCTCAGAGGCCTAATATTATACTTTTATTCCACTACTTATAATTATTTGGAAACTTTAATTACTAGTTACTTTGTAGATTCTGATTGTTATTACAATATATACAGTAACCACTTCAGCCTTATATACATTTCGGCTATTTGAAAATAGCCGATCTAATTTATTTTTATACATTTAAACTTGTGAAATGGGACATTCTGCATAATGGTTACATTCTACTTTCGGTACTTTAAGAACAGTTTGATACTAATACCTTTGTACTTTTACTCAAGTACATTTTTAACACCAGACTTTTTCCTTGTAACAGAGTATTCCTAAATTGTGGTATCGATACTTTTACTTAGTAAAAAAGTACTTTTTCCACACCACTGCTGACCTGTATAAGCACTGAAGTAGGACGAGTCAGCGTCTTCACGGGACATGGAGCGTCCAATGTCCACCGAGGGGTCCCACTCCAGTCCCAGGTGGTCATGGGTGAGGAGGCAGGGGGAGGGAGGGGCCGAGGGGAGGTCCGGTCCGGGTGAGGAGGACGACAAATGAGGAGGGAGAGGGTCCGGCGTGCTGTTTCCTGATCGGCTGAGGTCTGGCGGAGAGATAATATCAATAATGTATACTCCTCACTGGCCTTTGGGGGTGTTTTTCTGTACATTTGTCATCAGCATTTACCCATCCTATAAAGAGCAATGGGGTGCTATATTAACACAGTGCCTCACCAGGGTAGGCGTTACTGTATAGGGGTTGAGAGTATTGCTCAGGAACACTTTGACACAAAGTGGGAGGGCAGGAATTCAAGGGATTTTTTCAGCTATGAAGAAAACATTTTTGGTTGGTTGATCGATTGATTCATTCATACATCATTAATCCCCTTGAGAGATATGGAATTCATTTAAATAAATGCATAATTGAAAAGATAATATAAAATAAAGATTTGAATGCCTAAACAGAGCTCAGTTCAGGTTCACCATCCAATTCCATACTGGGCAAATATCTGCAGAAATTCAACATATCCATTTTGTTGACCTCTGGTGGAAAGATGTGGAAAGATCTTGACTGACTTACTGACCGATACACATCAATCACACAGATATCAATTTGTCTGCTCCTTTTTGCCCTCTACACCAAATCTTGTGGCTGAAATCTACAAAAACAAAACATGTTGCAATGTGTTTTGATCTTGTAGATCCACTATATGTCTGCCCTCAGAATAGGGTATGTGGTGAATACATGGTTTTCCTAATAGTGAATGATTGGAATATAATTACTTACAGTATTAGCAATGAATCATTTAACCCAGTAATAACAACCATATGTTGGAATACATAGTTGATTAGTAAGTGTAGTAATTAAGACTCCTGTTGACCTAACCTCAATGATAATTAACCCCAGAAATGTATTCACATGGCAGCGCATAGTGTTAAATGAGCTGCACTAACCCAGGTTAGTGGATGCGGGACGGTCCAGGGCAGCTATATCAAGCGCTCCCTCGTCCTCCAGAAGGGCTTCAGAGGGACAGCCAGAGTCAGGGGACAGAATAGTGTCATCCTCAAAGACCTGAGAGAGAGAGAGAGAGAGAGACACAGACAGACAGACTCGATTACTGCAACTCCCTGTACTCTTGTCTCTCCAACAAATCCATCCAACGTCTACAACTAGTTCAGAATGCTGCAGCCCGAGTCCTGACCGGCACAAGAAAATACGACCACATCTCACCAATCCTGGCATCCCTGCATTGGCTCCCAATCACTTTTAGAGTTGATAACTTTTAAGGCCATCTCTGATCTGGCCCCATCCTACAAGGCGCTCTTAGAAATCCCAACTTCTAAGTTGAAAATGAAAGGTGATCGGGCCTTTGCCCTCAGAGCCCCAACTCTTTGGAATGCTCTCCCCTCGAGATAAGGCTTGCAGAATCCGTCCCCCGCTTCAAATCCCTCCTGAAAACTCACTTTTATAAAGCTGCTTTTAACGCCTAATACGTTTCTAAACATTGCTTATTGTTCTACTGTCCTACTGCATTTCTGTACATTGCCTGTTCTTTATTTTTATTATTGTAAACTGTTGTTTATGGTGTGCACTGCATTTGTTCTTATTCTTTGTAAAGCACTTTGTAACACTTTGAAAGGTGCTATATAAATAAAGGTTTATTATTATTATTATAATTATTTTCAGCAAGCCAGAACATAATTAATGGCTACTTTAAGAACTGGAACTTGTGACAGACCACATAATAAACAATAACTAGAATTCTATAAAAGTTAATGAATAAAGATTTGTCCAGTATAACTTGTGTACTGATAGAAATGTGTGTGCGAAATCAAATGTTACAGGTGCAGATAGATAAGCTTGTGTTATTGTGTAATTTTGTGCAGGTCTCATCCTTGAATGTTGACTTCATTAAAATGTGCACATTTTATCTGGAAACTCAGTCAGTCGGACTCCTTTTTGAACAGATAAGAACAAGAGCTCTTTCATTGTTCAAGGTCTCTTCTTAGGCACACTATACAGAGAAGCAGTGCATTGTTTTAATGTGAAACGAGGGGAGTGCATCACTGGGTTCAGTTCAGTACCACACATGATTCATGATGTCCGTCATTTACTCTCAACATGGATAAGATAAGCACAATATAAGCATTCTTCAGTTGAAGAATCTGGACATTACAGTCTACACTACAGTATGTGGGAGTAGTCAGATATTGTGAATTATTTACAAGATAATTTGAAGGGCCAGATATTTTCACTGCCTGTTGCGTACCACTATTTATACTTAACTTAACTTTCTGCAAGGTTTCTGTCTTTGAGACTGGTGCATTGGTGAAGCACACAATGGTGAAAAAAGCCCAAACATTGCATTTAAAGTCGGGTAACGTGTGGGTGCCCTTTTTGTTTTTTGTTCATCAATATTATATTGTCAGGACCGGCAGATATCCGGCCTCAGCACTGGCAGGCTGAGGGAAAGAGAAACTGGGCACAGAGGCAAATCAATTTCCAGAAACGAAGTAGGGCTTTAATCTCAAATGGAGAAAACCCAAAAGTTCAATATTTGACAAAAGTCACACAAAATAAAAACACTCAAAAGTTCTTTAGAAGGATTAACTCAAAATCCTCAGTAGAAGAATCACAAAGGGCAAAGTCCAAAAAACACTTCTAGAATGGCACGAGGGAACAGGGAAACACAGAGTTCACCCAGGAAAAAGCAGGGTTTAAATACACAGCATCGTGCCACGCTGAGAGCTTGCACATCTGCTATTTTGAAAGTTTTTTTAAAAAATGTATCGAAAATGTTTGGAAAATGTTGAACTTCTTTTGTAAACATAAAGGTAGAGTGCGTGCGTGCGTGCGTGCGTGCGTACCAGTCTCATGCTGAGCAGCCGTGTGTGCACTCGTCCGATGCGGTGGAACACTCCGCTGCAGAGCAGCAGCAGATCCTGCAGCTGTCTCTCTACATCCTGTGCGTCCGTCGGCTCGCTGCGCTGGATCAGCGCCTCGCCGCGCTCCAGCAGCGCGTTCACACGAGCAGAGTTCGCACACACAGACATCTGGAACATCTGGACAAGCGCGCGCACACACACACACATGGAATAATAAAGTACCGTAAGGTATTAAGACATTATGTGAGGACACGCACACAGCACACACAGTCACACACAAAATAATCTCTCAAGAACAGATCCCGAGCTGCGCTACTGAATCTGTTCATAATGTGTGAACATTGGGGATTAGTGGGTATTCAAAAAGAGGCTCCCCACAGGAAGAGGAGGGCTGGGGGACCAAACAGGCCAACATCCTGTTATCCACAAGGAAACAAACAGCTCAGTTTTTTTCCATTTTTGCCGATGGGTTCCCAGATGGAACATATAACAACATAATAATGTAAGTAACACAGTCATCTGTGAGGACACACACACTTGGGCTGCAACTATCAATTATCGTTTTATTCTAGCTATATTTCTGGATGATAAAAAATATACCTATTGTATATACGGTACGATCTTGCCATTTTTGCATATTGAATATGACTCACGGCTCAACCTCTGGAGACACATGAACGGAAATGTGAACAAACACACACACACACACACACACACACACACACACACACACCTGCAGCTTTCTCATCTTGTCACAGCTATTTCCCGTCAGGTGCTCCACCTCCATCAGGCGTCTGTCCAGGTCAGACAACAAGACGGATAGCTCCTCCCTCTCTGTTTCATACTCCTCCCACTCGGACACAAAGTGCTGAGATACACGGTGACACAGAGAGAGAGAGAGAAAGAGGTGTCATTGAATTTTGTTTCTGTCGGGGAAAAACCTTGTATAAACATATTTAAACATTTGAATTTGTTTTTTATAAATGCATCGTACAGGAGTGCTGTGCAAGAAGAGTGAAAATCGCTGATCTACAAACTCATTGTCAACTATTTCTGGCACGAGATGGGGCATCAATTCAACATTATACCATTGCAGTGGTCTGAATTGCCCCTCCTTTTCCACCGGGGCTGAACTGGTTCGGTTATTTTTTCCCACCTAATATTGAACCTGTTTTCAGTGTTTCCACTGAATATAAGTTGGTCCAGAATCCTATAAGTTAGTTTGGAACTGGAACCAAAACATGTCCGCCGGTAACGTGAAAGCACCAAGGATTCAAGAATCTAGAACGGAACCAGTTCTAGAACCAAAGTTCTTTTGGCGGAAAAGGGGCCTCAGCAACAAAACAAAAAAAACATAAAATGTGTAAGTTCCCTAATGCAATCCCAATGGTGAAGGGGCCTCAACAACAAAACAAAAAAAACATAAAATGTGTAAGTTCCCTAATGCAATCCCAATGGTAAGCTGTGTTGTTTTCGCGTATATCTAGTGTGCGTCTGAGCATAGACATGGTAACACCCCGCCTGCCTCTGATTGGCCTACTGACACTGCCCGTCTCGACTGTCCTCCGAGATGCGAGGTTACTCCGTGGTGGGAAGTGGGAACAGCTTGGCACGCGCAACAGAATGCAGCCTTGTAACTAACTTGTAAGTTTTATTTTTGTAGAAGAGCCAAACTAATATTGTTTATGCCGTTTGCTTTGATTGAATAATTGATTGAACACACGTGTACGTACAATGTACTATGATTTGATTTGGTTGTGTACTTCTAAATAAAGTGTTAGTGTTGATCTTGTGTATTAATCTAATTATAGTAAACTAATACAATTATACTAAAAAGGATAAAGGTGAAGGGAAAGAGACCTTTTTACAGTACAATAATGTTTACACATACAAATAAATTACACAATAATCAACACAAACACACCCAAATCAAATCATATTACAGCATACATGTTCAATTATTCCATCAAAGCAAACGGCATAAACAATATTAGTTTTCCTCTTCTACAAAAATAAAATCTACAAGTTACAGGCAGTTATCTTGTATCATACCGATACCGTATACTTTTTTCCACCACCTCGCAGCAGAGATCAGACTATCCAGCATAGCTATATCCACCTCAGTGGACAGTCGAGACGGGCAGTGTCGGTAGGCCAATCAGAGGCAGGCGGGGCGTTACCATGTCTATTCATGTCTATGTAGAACAGCTTCCCTTCCAATAGCGAGTTACACGAGTTACGTTTTCATTGTTTAATTCACGTTTTTAATACGTTTTAAGATTTACAGGGTTTCCATCGGACAGAGTGGGATAGGTGACGCGTTCAGATGACGTCACAGGAAAAACATCCGTCGCATGGCATGCAAAGGGTTCTGGGAAATTGAGGCCAAATGCATTCCAATGGCTGCAGTGGCGCGCAGCAGGTGCGGCTCCTCCGCACCAGTGTTGCCACTTTGGATTATTTTTCAACACTACGACAAAGGATCACACCATTTTAAAGTGGATTTTCATGAAAAGGAATGATGATGTCGGCGCTGTGGTTTTTCAAAGGTTAGTGAAATCTAGGCAGTCAACGGGGCATTACGATTAATTAATTCCGCAGTCAAACTGTTAATCAGATTACTGTGCCTTCAGTCATTATGGTTCTACCCTCGTTTTCTGTTAATAAAGCTCTCACAGAATCTTCTCACAAGCAGTTAGTTAGGTGGAAAGATTGAAAGAACAGAAATCAGTATTATTACAATTATTAACTTTTAGTAGTAGTAGTAGTAATAGTAATAGTAGTAATAGTAGTAGTAGTAGTAGTAATAGTAATAGTAATAGTAATAGTAATAGTAATAGTAATAGTAGTAGTAGTAGTAGTAGTAGTAGTAGTAGTAGTAGTAGTAGTAGTAGTAGTAGTAGTAGTAGCAGCAGCAGCAGCAGTGGCATTAATAATACATTCTTAACTTATTCCTTTTATTTTATTGTTTTAAAGTAAGACCTTATTAACAACTTAGCCCTGGTGCCCCAATTTGACCTTGTCCTTAATTGGGACATTGCCTTATGAGACCCAAACAATAACCAGCTCTTTGAGGCAACCTACAGATTATTCTCAGCAGGTTTAATAAAATTCCACCCATCCATTATCCAGTTTGACCCCTGACCTTTGCCATCTAAATGTGGATCTCTTCAGGACAATCCTACTAAGCATTTCCACCAAGTTTCATGAAAATCTGGCCATCAGTTCTCAAATGATTCCACTACCAGATGGAATGGAGCGAAAACACCACCCATTCCAACTCTTTTTGGCAGAGGTAAAACATTCTACCCTCCCCTTTCCCCTTGTACTATTCTTAAACGTCCACCACTTTCGCCTGCATCTGAACTGGGACAGAGTCATTGTCCCAGCACTGTGTTTGACCTTGTTCTCCTTACTGCCGACAGTAATGTTAAGGGACGATCACAACGAGACACATCACTGCAGGCGCAGAACCTTAGCAAACAGAATTCTTTTAACATTTTTATTATTGCACCATTTATGTGTTAATTATTAGATCCTGCCAGTAGCATTAAAAAAAATCACACCTGTGTGAAGTGAGTGGTGCAACCTGACCCACAGGAACGCACCCAGGGTGCCGGCCCGATTCCGGCGAGCCGCACCGCGTCCGAAACGGTTGAGAAATGACAGTCACCGTGTGGGGCTCCCTCTACTGTACCCTCTACTGTCACTGTACTGTACTGGCACACCCGAAATCACCATATATACAGTTAAGTGCATGTGTGTTTGTGTGTGTGTTAGGTTGCGCACAGGTGGTGAAAAACAATAATGCTGTTTTCGTGCTCAGACGCACCCAGCCACCCACACAGCTCCGTAAGGGAGTGGTTGCACCACTCAAAAATGTGTTGCTGTCCGGAGGAAACCTCATTTTTGAGGTTTTTGATTTTTTTCCCCCCACCTTAAATCAGTGCTATTGAACACCCTTTACATCTGTGTGTTGTTTCGAAAATATTGAACCAATGGAAAAAAATGCATTGGACAAAACCTCTTAACTCCATTGGACCCTCACTGTCTGCTAAAACAGTTAACTCCACCACCTCTCTCCTTCTCATGCAAGTAATTGGCAATATCTAAAGTCACAACACCAACTTTGATGAGGCAGTATTGCATCGTTTTCAAAATATAAGGTTTTATTAATTTCCTTAAAAACGTATATTTTTCATTTCCTGAAAAAATAACATTTTGGAGTTATGAGGTTTCCTCCTCAATGATTAAGCCATGCATGCAAAATACGTCACGGTGTGCCAATGTGACAATAAGTATAAACTTATTAAATGATGTAAGTTCAGTCAGAAACACTCATGTCAAAGTAGATTAACGATTTATTGCAGAGATGCGTATTTAAACGGACTGCCTTACGTACAATTGTTGAGGGAATGAAATGAAATGTTTGTGCAATTATAGTGTTGACAGAAACACAATTAAATTAATCGCAATTATTTGAGCGACAATTAATCATCACGTAAAATGTCATAATGGTGACAGACAGCTAGACAGCCGACAGCGAGCAGAATGCAGTCTGCACTTTTCTTTTGAAAGGAAAATCCATGTGGTCTCCGAAGCTATCAGCACCGTAAGATGGGAAACCAACACACAAAACACACCTTCTACCTTCAGTCAAAATGTTCTTTCCATCAAAGGTTGTTATTCAATACTGGAATGAGCTTCCTGTCACAGTCAGAGTTGACGACATAGTAATCACCAGCAAAGAAGAGATTACATCTTGGCTGTATTCTTGACAACAAACTGACAGGTAATCAAGAAAGTAAACCAAAGAACAAGATTTCTGGGCAGAATTTCCTCGTTTGTCAACAAATGTACTCTCGTCTCTCAAGACTCTAACTGGAGAATTCAGCCCTACTTTGACTATGCTCTTTTCACTAAAGACCAAGCACAAACCTTTTTTTCGGTGATCCCTTTGGACGTGTGTTGACTGTACCCTGTACTGATTACATTTCTGCCAATAAAGTATTCAATCAATCAATCAATCAACACTGAGGGAGATCCCCACTTTCACAGCTTGTAAAGGACAATTGAAACAGTGGTTAAAAAACAACCAGTATCACCAGTAACCAGATCACAGTAACCAGATCACCACAATAGGCCTACTACTAGGCCTACCCTAGTAATAGTTTTAATATTTTCTTATTCTTCTAAATTTCTTATTTTCTCTTTTTGCTGTGTTTGAAATATACTATGTATTTGTATGCTGTCCTCTCATGTCTTGATATTTCAGTATTGTTTAGTGTTTATTTAATGTCTGGGGACTACGGATGGAAATTAGCATCTCTGCTAAATCTGGTGTATTTACGCTACATTTTTATGTAATGTGCATTAACACAATCCCTGCTGTTACACTAGGCGGGATCGTGAGGCCAGTGCCAGTCAAATGCGCGAAATACCACAGTAGAAGAAGAGATCCCAGGGCAACCAAGGGCAACCAGGAAGTCCCCCCCCCCACCACAGTGTGCTTCAGTGTAGGCAGTGGAGGAACGGCAATGGGGTTGTTTTTATCCGCAGGATGTAAGAACCTTCTAAATGCTGGATTTTGGCTCATTTTGAGCAGAAAAAGGTGTAATAAGCTCGCACGCGTGCACGTCGGATCCATATGTAGGCTGTCTAATGAGTAAAAGCTAAAAATAAATAAAAACGTATTATTATTATTATCATTATTTTATTATTATTTTGCTGGATTAAATTAAAGAAAGACAAGTTACCACGTTTTGGCACAGGCGGGTCGTGGAGAGAAGAACGAGGTCCCGCGTTCTTGACATACATTCGGTTAATATGCTCTGTCCCGTCCAAATAAACCAATAAAGTAAAGTAAAAGTACCTTGAGTCTGCGTGCTACAGTGTCCAGCCTGGCGTTGAGACAGTCCCAGCGGCGTCCACAGTCTCGTGCCAGTGTAAGGAGCCGCTCGCGCATGGCGCCGTCGAACATGTGGGTCAGCGCGCGATTCCGACTCGTCAGGTTGTCCAGCTGAACCAGCCGACAGGCTGACTCACGGCTCAACCTCTGGAGACACATGAACGGAAATGTGAACACACACACACACACACACACACACACACACACACACACACACACACACACACACACACACACACACACACACACACACACACACACACACACACACACACACACACACACACACACACACACACACACACACACACACACACACACACACACACACACTAAAGAGTATACGCATCCACACACAATGGGATGTTTCAATAATACTTTCCTTCTCTCAAGAGGTTTTCCAGGTACTTGCCTCAAACTGGGCGAGCTCCTCCTTGCCGGTGGCATACGTGACCAGGGCAGAGTTAGGAGCACTGGCTCTAGCCACCTGCTCAGCTGACTGCAGCCAGCCGTCAAGCTGGGCATGTTCCTTCATGAATTCATGCCACAAAACCCACCTCCGATCTAACCTAGAGAGAGAGAGAGAGAGAGAGAGAGAGAGAGAGAGAGAGAGAGAGAGAGAGAGAGAGAGAGAGAGAGAGAGAGAGAGAGAGAGAGAGAGAGAGAGAGAGAGAGAGAGTGAGAGAGACTTGGGCTATTCACATTGCCGTGGATATACATAACATGACCATACTGTACATTTCATTTTCACTTTGATTACAAATGAGAATGAGTGAGAATGAGTGTGGCTTATTATTTTAATATTTGTTTTATGAGGTAGAGCAGTGACTTGATTTACCCTATTTGAATCCATGAAGTTGCAATTAGGTCTGTGTCTTTGTGATAAGCATATGCAGTAAACTGGTATTGTCGCTGAAAGAACCCTCCACAAATAAAACATTTTTTGTGATCGTGTTGTATATATGTGAATAATGCAAGTCATTAGCCATCAGTCCCTATCCCAGACTCACTGTGCACAGCCCGGCAGGTCTCCATCTTGGCTCCAGCTGTTGTCCATCTGCACTGCATCATTGTCTTCCCCAGTCATTTCCAACAGAGATGGGGGGCATGGGGGTAAAACTGCAGGCGACTCGGGAGGCTGCCTCCAAATCCCTCGTTTTCACTTCCTCTGCAGTCAATACATTACGTTCTGTAGTAGGGGGGGAAATGGAGGGGAAGTCATAAAGTTCTGACCACTGTTCAAGACTATAGCTCATGTCTCCTCTGCATTTGTGGACGCGCACATGCACACAAACGCAAAAAAGACCGTCTGCATGGCTTTTCCCAAAAGACCAGTTGTGCTAGAGTCATCAAACGTGTTTCTGGGTGGGGAGGAACTTGAACTTGTGTCAGAGTTCAAGTAGTAAGGTCATGTTAGACACAACCCTAACCTTCAAAAAACAGAGCATGCAGCATTTCAGCAGCCAGTCAGAGCAGCATGCAACAGCCATATCACAGTATACACAGTAGAGAGCCAATCTGTGAGGCAGCCAGAGTGGACAGATGGACAACTGTAATGAAGCTCCAAGGTTGGACAGACTGTTATTACAGCCATCCAACTTGACACGCATAACCCTCAGTGCACAGCGGCCCCTATGGGTCTTCATTGGGAGCAAGAGAGAGAGAGATATTTTCCTCAAAGCACTTTGCCACTTTCAGCAAACTACTTTGTATTGCATTTAGAAGAGTTGAATTGAAGTGGCAAACTTCAAGCAAACTTTGCTCGCTTGATGAACTTGGGGAGGGGGCACGATTCATAATGATAAAATACAGCGACAGAAACCTTTTCCTTCTCATGCCGTTGTTGTAAAGAGTTGACACTGCTAACGTATTCCATGGACTTGTTATGCATATCGTTGCTGTCAGGAAGAAACCACCCAACTCCATTTTTGAGGTTTTGCTTCTTTTTTTTGTTGCTATTGAACACCCTTTACTTTGTTGTTTGTTGGTTAAAAATATATATTGAACACCCTTTAATATTGAACCAATGAAAAGTATTAAAAAGCACTTCTCCTCCTAATTCCACTTGAGCTGGATGTCTTTTCATTTTCTGAAAAATGTTGGAGTTAGGTGGTTTCTTCCAGACAGCAGAGATATGTTAAGTGTAGAGAGAGAGAGAGAGAGAGAGAGAGATGGGGCGAATAGAAAGTAGACAAGACGCCCCAGTAACTCCTGCAGAGCTAATACAGTGCCGGTCCCTTACACTCTGCAGTGAGTGTGCATCCACCTGAGAGCGTTCAGCATCCCAGACTCATAAATCAAGTGCTCCCTTCCGGCTTCACTGCAGACTTATGAGGCCAAGGCTTTTTAGCCCCTCGAGTCTCCCGCCCTGGGGGGAGACGGGCTGGGTGGGTGTCCAGGGCTGTCAATGGAGGGGGAGAAGAGAGTGTGATTGATGTTCCGCGTTCGGGGCACGCACGTGATTATTCCACGTCCCCCCCCCCCCCCCCCCCCTCCCCCCGGAGGTCTAAATGTCCCCAAAAGTATAGAAAAAAGTGAATTTGTGTCTTATCCCGAGGACATGGCCTCCACCACGGACCAGTGAAAGGCCACAGTGCAATGTGCGTGCGTGTGTGTGGTTGTAAATGGTGCATTTATATAGTGCTTTTATCCAAAACGCTTTACATAGACTGTGCTCCCACCTTATCTTGCTTTGTTCTTTTTCCCTAGCCTGATTTATCAGACTCTGAGCTTCCTGAAGCTCTTGAAAAGAAGAAGCAGTTCACTCAGTGGAGTGGGCGGGGTCTACATCCTTCCAGCCCTCCTCTCCTCTCCTAAACCTCTCTTTTTCCTTTTCCTCTGTGTTCATATTTCTCCTCATACATGGCTCAGTACACTCTATATATAGTTTCTTTCTTTTTCACAACTTCTTTCTTCTTGGTTGGTTGAAGGTTGAAATTATTCAACAAACTCCTTGATAATAAAATAATAAAAAAGGCAATTATGAAGTCCCAAGGTCAGAATATTGCGAGAAGTGAAAGAAAGAAGGCTTGGGTGACATCCAGTACCCCCCCTAAATTGCAATATACCATTACCTGTACAATATTATTGCGATATTGCAAAGATATCCCCTCTCGGTTCTCTACTTCTGCCTGGTAACAGATGATTCACCACATACCCTGGGTTTCATTTCAGGCAAAAAAAAGAATCGTCAACAATAGCCGATCTACAAACACACATTACGATGGGTTTTGATCACACAACTAAGTATCTACTGTACGGTGTCAGATATCAGATGGATAAATGGACAGACTGTCAGACAGATGGAGAGAGAGAGAGAGAGAGAGAGAGAGAGAGAGAGAGAGAGAGAGAGAGAGAGAGAGAGAGAGAGAGAGAGAGAGAGAGAGTCGATAAAACACACATACACACAGTGAGACAAGATGGGGTAACAGATGGAAATAGATGAAATGGGAGAGACATGAAAATAGATGGACAAGAAATGTGGTGGACTGGCAATGACGGAGGCAAGTCATAAATGGACAGACAGACGTTAGATTATGCCATCAAAGAAAGAAATAACACAAACAGGTGTTCAGCATCTGCATCACACACACACACACACACACACACACACACACACACACTCGCTTGCTCGCACACGTGCAGGCACACTGTTTGCTCCCCAGTGGCTCAAAGTGAGAATAGACTGCACCATCATTAGATATATTACATCATTAGACATAATGATGTAGAGAAAGAGGCAGAGAGAGAGAGAGAGAGAGAGACAGAGATAGAGACAGACAGAGATAGAGAGAAAGAGACAGACAGAGACAGAGATAGAGACAGACAGAGACAGACAGAGATAGAGAGAGACAGAGACAGAGATAGAGACAGACAGAGATAGAGAGAGACAGAGACAGAGAGAGGGGGGGGAGGGGGTCTGAGAGATAAAATGGACAAAGGCAAAGTGATAAGCGTGTGAAACGAGGGCATGGCGGTAAGAAGAGAAGAGGAGGAGGTGTAGAAGGAAAGAGAGTAGTAACTCAAGAGGAGAGAAGCCAAGAGTATGTATGAATGGATGGGAAAGGAGGACGAGAGAGAGAGGGAGCAGGAGGGAAGAGGAGATTATGAATGAAGCATACTGTAGCTGAGCTTTATTACCATAGCAGAGCTGATGAGTCACCAGTGCCTGAGAGAGAAAGAGCGTGTGTGTGTGTGTGTGTGTGTGTGTGTGTGTGTGCTGTCATTACCATAATTATAGCAGAATTTGAGAAAAAACAAAGGGCCAATTTCCCTGGTCTCCAGATAAATGGTTGTTTTGTGGTTAGAATGAATTAGGGGAGTTATAGGCGTACAATCAGGCCTAGGTTAGGGTTACAGTTATGTCGGATTTATACTTTGGTTGGCAACAATCTAATTTCGATGCCGTCCTAAAATGTTGGATATCCGTCCTCACGAGTGTAGTAATACAAGCATGCACACGTGTGTGTGTTTGTGTGTGTGTGGGTGTTTAAAATCATAATGCACAGCTGTAATGGAGGCATTTTCCTTTTCAGCCATCAAGTAGGCTTGTAATCAGAGATTGGCTCCGTGGCGACGGTGAATCAAGCTTTGAACAGTGGCAGCGTTCCGGTCCTTTGCTGTTTTGTGTGTGCGACACAATCAAATCCACGGTGCTAATTTAACTCGGCCCAGTGTACACATCAAACCAAATGGACCCGTAAGGGTGGATTTGTAAACTGAGGCTGAGTTAAATGAACGCTGAGGATTTTTATTGCGCACCATCGATCTCCATTTCAAGACTTTATCGTGCGTATACAGTTTTCACACCTGAGGGCTCTTTCACAACACCTGGGAGCCAGCCACATCAGCCAGTAATTGACTACATTCATCTGGCTTCCCCAAACATTTTGTAAAGATTAGATTTGTATATATTTTTTTACATTATGGTGGTACAGTAGGGCCGCGTGGTGACTTTAAATCAAGATTATGTCAAACTTTTCCCGTTATGATTAATGATAACAATCCCTAAAAAAAATGCAGATCACTGGCATCCTTTAAAACAGGCTTGAAAATCCACCTTTCAATAGGCCATACAGAGAGGAAATGATCACTGGGGATGGAATGGAACCGTACGCAGATGGCTGCACCGACAATTTAGTACGACCAGCGGGGAGTTCCGTTTTTACTGTTGTTTTCCCTCTGAAGGCGAGACGAAGGGCTGCGTAACGCCCGCGGACCCGCGGAAAAATAGAGCACAAAAAATGATTCACGAGTGGTTTATGTACAACGTGGCACCACAGCCCGGTTCCATTGGTTATAGTGGTAGCGTACTGTTGCAGAGCCCATTCAGTCCCCAGTGTAGCCGGGCCTTAGACAGGTGACCTTTACACCCTTTTTTTTCCAACTCTGTACATGTCATGTGGGGCTCTATTTTCTATGCTAAACCCCTTATCCCTAAACATATTTGCCTTTTTTATTTTTACTATTTTGAAAAACATTTTTGAATAGTTCAACTGATCTACATCGACACGTTGTGAGCTTGTAGATTGGCTATTTTAACTATTCAAAAATCAACAATCATATCGAGCTTTTAGATCGATAAACTTAGCATTTCTTCGTACACCACCATTGTAAAATGATGTATAAGAATAGAGTAATCGATTTAGTTGATTATAAAAAAGGAAATCGATTCAAACTTTTTGGTTAACATAACATAACAAAATTTAAACTTGCTTCTAGATTATCCAATTAACCCATGACCTGGAAAGCCTAAAAGGTTCTTTTACCGTCCAGTATACAAGTATACTGAACCGCAACTCTGATGCATTAGCATTGTAACACTTACATTAAAATGTTTATTGCAAAGGTTAATGGCTTCATTTATAGCATGGAATATGTGAAATCGTTACATTGCTAGTTGTGTCTGAGCTCTGCAGATGTGGCAACAGATGGCATGAGAATGCAGTGCTTTGTTTGTTTCAAGTTTAACCATAACATATGTTGTGAGAAGTGCACACACGCACGCACGCACGCACGCACGCACGCACGCACGCACGCACGCACGCACGCACGCACGCACGCACGCACGCACACAGCCAGAGTGACAGACACTCAGACAGTGTCTGGCAACTAGCATCACAGGTGACGTCACAGACACCACCAGCTGGGCCAGACGTGATGCAGATGAAAGAAAATAAATATAAAAAATCTGATTGGTCAAACAGGATCGCAGTGAAACCTGATTGGCCGTGATGATTGATGCTTTTGTCATCCAATATCGTCAGAACAGCAGTGTGTGTGTATCTACACGCGCGTGTGTGTGCATGTGCGTGCGTGTGTGTGTTACATCGGTCACTGACTTTAGTTTGACTTTGAATTCTCCTACATAGTGTCTCCCAGGGACAGACAGTAGTGTTGGTCTCAGCAGCCTAGCATTAACACTAGCCTCTCCTCTCCTCTCCTCTCCTCCTTACCTCTGAGGTGTAATGGAGTAGAAGTAAAAGTACTGGACATTGGAGATACTCAAGTAAAGTACAAATACCTCAACATTTGACTTAAGTACATTACTCAAGTAAATGTACTTAGTTACTTTCCACCACTAATACTGTATGAACGGGCACGACGTAATGCATGACCTTCATAGTCTCATCATTTTGAAAGCAGCAGTTGAGCAGCAACAATGTCGCTGCTCAACTGCATGCCGAGGTCACGGCGCCTCCTGGGGCAGAGTGAGTGAATTACTTTCAACTATACAGCTCTGTAGAACGCAGACAGACTGTAATGGGGATGACATTTATGTAATGTCGTGACATAACAGCACTATGCTGTCGGGGGACACGCCAGTGGAACACCAACACGCTGTTTGGAGACAGAAATCGTATCAAGGCTTATTTTCTTGGCAGCTTTCAAGGAGAACAGGACCATAGGAAAGAGTACCATAATAGGATGTGTTCACAGTCACCTTAGCCCTTCCTGCATACTTTATAGTATAGAGCAAGAATCGGCCTGGACAATATATCAACTATTATTTGACTTTATTTATTGGTCCATATTTTTAAATGCTGTAAGTCTAATTAAGCCCTATTCAGAAATGTTCAAAAATAGCCAATCTACAAGCTCACAACAAGCCACATCACATTTGTGAGATTGTACATCAGCTTTTTTGAACGTTTCTGAAAATATTCCCATATAGGCCTAATAGTAATGCCAGCTTGAAAATGGCAAATTGATCAGAGAACATGTTGCACAATATCAGATAATCAGTGGTCTAGGTCTCTAGGACATTCATTCTGAACCTTATCAGGCCACTACCCCCAAAAATAAGGCTATTTTGACATTTTTTTGCTTCTTTCATATTTCACAACTTGTAGTTGTTACCCATTTTAATATATGAACAGGACATTATGTACAGTATGGGTAATGCCATAGATCACATTGATTGGGAGGGAATTGTTAACGGATGATGTTGGGAAGTTGGGTTGAACTTGGGCACCAAATTAATGTTATTAAGATAGATAGATAGATAGATAGATAGATAGATAGATAGATAGATAGATAGATAGATAGATAGATAGATAGATAGATAGATAGATAGATAGATAGATAGATAGATCATTGCATCTCTGTATTGATCATTTTATTTTACCGACGACACAGGATGGCGGTCATTGCTGTCGCAGTAAAGTTTGGGAGTGTAGCCAATTTAGAATAGATAGTTTGTTGATTCTTTTTTTATGCAGTAATGGTCTTTTTTTAGGTATTAAAAAGTTCTTAAAGTCCTTAAATTGTCACTTCACTCCAAAATCAGGATCGCCAACGGACCCAAAAACCTGGCATGGGTCATCGGGCTCTAGCCGCTCTACTTCTGAAGTTTCTGTGCCGAGACAAAATGACATAATTGTGTCCTTTGTGACTGGACTGGATGCCCCGGGATGAGATGGTAAACTGGCGATGAAACTGGAAAAACAGAACGGGGTGGCACAGTTATGTAAATGTACCCATTAATGTCCCCGCTGGCACTGGCTGTGTCTGTGTGTGGTGTCCGTTTGTCCCTGTCTGTGTGTGGTGTCCGTTTGGTCTCCGGAGACCGACTTCATTTGCAACCCTAATTATCCCATTGATTGATTGATTGAATACTTTATTAACACAGTTTGACAGGACATGCACAATTGGAAGTAGCCTACAGTACAATACAAGGTCTGCTAAAAGGATGAAACCAGAAATCTGCCATTATGAAGCAACAAAGGCCCGCCAAAACTTGACTAAAACGTTTTAGGTGACTAAAATATGACTAAAACTAAATGACATCTTATTCAAAAGACTATGACTAAACAAACAATATAAAAATGTGCTGTCAAAATTACTGCAACACACCAGCTTCCTCCTGCGTGCCAATTATCAGATGTTTTGTTTTTGTTTGTGCCCAAAATCACCTTCATTCGGAATATATATGAACTATATTTTGCATTACAGAGTAAAGTAAAGTGTGCAATTTTCAAAATGTCTGTTCTAGCAGAAAGACGTTAATAATGAATGCATCGACCACGTTTTCTCAAAATATAATAAGTAATAAGTTACTAAATAAGTAATATAAATACAATTGACTTTACTGAGGGGTCAAAACGCAGGAATGGTCAACACATCATTTCAATTGGCATGTTAAGTTACTAATGCTTTGCACCGTGTAGTTGAACATTTGATTCTGGCTTATTAGCCAGGCTACCACTGTAACCATTCTCAGGACCTGGTATTGCAAGAAGTTGCACGTGTGGCACAAAGTTCAGTGTGGTGCACTGAACTTTGTGCGGGGTGTACCAGTCATCATAAACGAATCATCAAAACGCAAACAACTTTATGAATCTCTCTTTGGTGTGGATGAAGTGGTAACCAACATCTTAGGCCTGTGTCCAACCCGGTGGTGTGTGCGCACATAGGCAATCTTGCGCGTCTGCTCATCATACAGCACTCTGGTAGCCACACTTGACACACAAGTTTAAGGATGACAACAGTGTCAGAGGCGGAACGGGAGCAAAAATCAAGGGCAATCAACAGGCATTGAATGGAAAAACTTTATTTTCGCTTCTGTGCTGTGACACATTGTTCGGGCCGTGTGAGGAAGTGGCCAAAACCTTACAGAGCCCAAAGCCAAGGGCATTTGATTGGGCAAATATCCTGAGAAAACGAGTAGCAGCACTGGGAGATAAAGAGGTCGTGGGAAATATAACAGCCAAGCTGAAAACATATGTTTACAAAGTCACCCCCAAGAGTGAGCAGAACCAGAGCCCGCTTTTGTCACACGGAAGAACACAAAATGCTGGCTGTTGAATCAGGAGAACTCAAGTGGAGACGCAAGTTTTATGAAGCTGTGGACTTGGTGCACTCAGAACTAACGAGAAGATTTGATCGGGACAGCATGCTTATAGCAGCAAATAGAGAGGGGACCGTTATCATCGCAGCAAAGGGAGAGGGCACAGTTGCATTTGACACGCAGGCACAGCTGGACACAGATTGCCTGCAGCTCCAATTAAAAATGTTGGGAGACATAGCCAAGGGTTCCCCGTGCACAACAGCCGTAGAAGTTGGTTTATGTCTCGGTCTCGCCAAGCTTCAACCACAAACCAGGGCTATGTACAGAGATGTCGAAAACCTGATAAAAGTTGGGCCTCAGTCTGACAATATCTGTTGCATCCTCAGAGAGATCCTTCTAGTCCACCCTAAGTACAGTAAATCTAAATGTAAATGTACTAAGTTACTTTCCACCACTTCATTGTTGACACCGTGGGAGCCCCAGCCAACCCAGTGTGCAGCTACGAGGGGAAAAGGCCAAGGGTATCAAATGGGGGTCCTCCTTAGGGCCGTCACCATTACACGTTTAAGTTGATGATTCATTGTCACAAAAAAAAAAACGTGATTAACGATTTAATCGTGTTTTTGCAAATTTGAACTTTTAATATGATTAGAAATTACATTTCCATTTTCCTTTCAGGCTTCGTAATAAAACATGGCAGATATGACAAATCACTGAAATATACAGACAGTACTTTTATTTTTATAAATTGTATACTTTAACAATAGCAGAAATAGCTGATCTACAAGCTTACAAAATAATTGTGATTATCTCCAATACTTGTGATTAGACGATTATGTAATAATTGTGAAAACCCTATTCCTCTGTGAAATTAAAAAGGTTCCACATCCACTAGTGAAACTGCACAGCATGGAAATAATCCAGCAGTGTAAAAGCTGGCTTTGTGCTGCCAGCTCCAGTTTACTGGTCTTGCCAGACACGGGTCATTACAATCAATCTACTGACAGTTGGCTGAATGAACCCCTGCAGGTCCATTCTGATGCCGTTGTTGTTTTTGGTGTTTGTGTGTGTGCGACTGTGCGTGTGCGCGCAGTGGTGGAAAAAGTACCAAAGTATTGGCATAAAAATGTACCAAAAGTAAAAGTGCTCATGCAGAATGCCCTATGTCATGTTTTCAAATGTATAATGTAATTTGAAAACAGCAGATCTACATGGTCACTAGCCTGGGCAGCATTCCTTTTCGGGTTTATGATCCGGTCGGGAGCGGATGATATATTATGTCATGTTGTAGTCATTGATTTATAGTCATCAGGCCGGAACCCTCAAACGAGAACTTCCTTTCCCTTAAACCGGAAGAATAATACCTTCCACGCGGCATGCGCGATTATAATTTTGTGTGTGCCAAGAAGAGTGCCAGTCACCTCTGGTTGTAAGGACAGGACACCCTCAGAAAATGGGTCTAGTAATAGAATGGAGAGAGAAAATTAGCTCACACTGTTGGCCTGTGGTGATGGTCATTATTAAATATTGGAATTGTGAGATGATTTGTGATTTTTTTCCCCCTTTGCTGTCAAAAGGTAGGTGGCGGCATTAGAATGGTACTAAAGGAGCACTTCACTTATTTCACCATTTCTGTCTACTCTCTCTACGCCTCAGAGGGCTGAGGACAGTTCAGAAACCTGCCAACCAGTGACATCATACTAAGCAGGTTTGGCTATTTCAAACCAGATTTCAAAATGCTACAGTATTGTTGCAAGAACACTGGCTTCCATCTCAGTATAGTAAAAAAGCTGTATGTATGTATTAGCTTGGAATCTCCACCGGTGATATGATTATAGCTAGGCAGGTCTATTAGCCAGCCAATGAGACACAGTGTGTACTGTAGATGGAAATTTTATGAGCATTCATGGAGGACCAATTGTACGGTATAGTGTTCCTTAAGCATTTTTGTTGACGGTGCAGTGATTAAAACACCCCTGCAACCCCTGCTTGCAAAGTCTTTTCATCTCAGCTTCTCTACAGTCTATCTCAAACCACAACACAAAGGCAGCAGTCTCCTTTTATAAAAACAAACAATTGAAACATTTTGTGAGACAATATTGTTGGTGATCACATCCAGCCAACAAAAATCTGTAGGGTTCATCCGACAGTCAGACGATTAGATTATGAAATATATTGAGTGTAAAGATGACATTTTGACAAAAGTTAATAGAGTCTCTGAAATGGTGACAGTTCATCCTCTCTTGGGAGCATGAATGTGTTCTGCAAGTTAATGACAATCTACTAAGGGTGTAAGGATGTAGGAGGAGTGTATGGAGGAGGAGTGTATCAAAATGTGAACAGCAACATATAGTATCGTTTGACTTTGTATTGTATCGTATTGTTTTGCAATGCAAATAATCGATTGTATCAATACTAAGTACTTGTGCATTGTATTTAGCAATTTTAGGAAAAAAAGAAAAAGATGGGTTTAATTACTTTTCCATTCCATATCGCTAGACTTGGTCTATTGATAAATGTGTATTCTCTGTGTTCATGTCAAGGTACAGGTATGTGTGCAAATATAATGTCTGTGTATTTGCCAGAGAATCACTGTGTTTACTTATTTATAACCAAATCCATATTCATACATTTTTCTCTTAAAAAATGCACATATTTAATTTCTTTGCAAAATCGTTACTGTATCGATTTTAAATCATTGAATTGTATCGTCATGAATGAACCAATATCGTCAACCATGTATCGTGATACGCATCATATCGCTGTTAACCATTAACACCTTGAGGGCTTGGGCCTATTTAATCCATTAATAAAATGTGCCCATCATTTATAGCGCCCGGACCACTTTTACCAGCGGACCGGAAGTTGTTGTGAATGTCTGTGTAGCAGCTAACAATAGCCACACCACTCTAGAGTCGATCGACAATAACGGGAGGTAAGAATAAATCTATCGCGACTAGTGACTGGACTGCGGAGCGCCGTCTAACACAGGATCCTTTGTCATAATTAGACCGGATGATTTAGATTGCGAGTTATGAACGTTTTAAGATTTTCGTTGTCGTCCGCTAAACAGGCAGGGAACATTTTCGATGACGTGTCACTGTTGTGCAACACCGAGGATTGGGCAACAAGCGCTCCTAGGCTGTGGAGCGATGCGACCGGTTTCATTAATCTCATTAATCTCCGTCCTGTTAATCAATCTCCGTCTCGGGCAACTGACCGTGCACTTGAACTTGACGGTGATTTCCGTCTGGGGCCCTTAAACTGTTTTTTAACAGAGGAAAAGGACATGGGGTCACCAAAACCAGCCGGGATCATCCTCCCGTTTGAGATATTTTGCTTGGGACAAAGCAGAGGACGGACAGACGGACCAATTGTTTGACAAAGCCACTGGATTCCCATTCATTTCAACATTACTGTATGAACGTCAACTTGCAGAGACTTGAAACTTGTTTGAGATACAATAGGTGACCCAAAATAGTGAACCTATTCTACATTAAAAAGAAAATGTATTTTCTACGTTTCATAGTCATACTCAAGTATTTTTGGGGTTGAGTACCTTGTCCACCAGTGAAGATAGGTTACTGTTGGTATGCTGCCCAGTGGCCACTTTGTAGGTTGTGGATCACCTACTTGCTGGAATAAGGTGAGAGGAAAAGGAAATTACTTCACTTCACACTGTTGGTATGTGGTCGAATGAGAAGTGTGTTTGTGTCCTCAGACAATGTTAATCACCTTCCTCTCTGAGCTCTGAGTCATCCAGAGACGCCTGGCACCTCAGTCTGGCTCCATGGACACCAACAAATAAGTGTGCACGTGCGCATGCGTGTTAAAATTACAAATACGGAGGTGCCTGTTAGCCAAGGAAGTTAGGGCTCCTTGTGAGTCACGAGGCCCTGGGTGGACCCCCGTTGTTTCTTCAGTGTTTCTCCTCTCTCTCTGCCCTCTATTTTCTGTCCCTCTCTCCACACTCTTGAAATAAAACATTAAAAGAATGCACACACAAAAACAAAAATCTTGCTAATATGTGTGTGTTAGCCCATGTGTTGAAATTTTAAAGTATATGCCTGGACTGTCACATTCCCAGGATGCTACGTATATGGCGCACTAAAGGTGGTGCATGTAAGAAGGAACATGCACACTAAAGCGTGCGTGTCGCGTGCGTGCGTGTGTATGTTGGAATAGTTTAACCTTGAATGTTTTTGTTACTGGCATGGCACACAAGGTCTCAATGTCAAGCTGGTAATTGCCAAATGCAGTTTCAAGACAACAGTGTTTACATGCCTGTCACAATTCTCATTACGCAATAGACTGATCGGAATTATTTGAGATTATCACAATTATTTTTGCACACCTTCAAAATTGTCTCGATTCATCTGTATAAATTAATCCGTTGAAAGATACCGGAAATAGACTATCTACAAGCTCACCAAGTGTGCTGGAGTTTAACACTTCCGCGCTTTATGGTCTATACTCTATAATAACCTGTTACGTTGAGTGCCGGTGTTTAGTTACCGTGCGTCAAAGCATCGTAATTCTACCTCCTTATGATGAAAATCCAGCTGATATAGTCCCACGGTTTGTTATTGAGCCGAAAGGAAAGCCACTTCCGCGATCCGGCTCACAGACAAAGAGCAAAGCGAGCTAAGATTGTCCATACCACTGCCACCTCGTTCACTTTGAATTGGACTCAGTTTCCCAGAAGCCCTTGCAAGCCGGCGGTTGGTTGATTTCCGGTTACGTCATCATAACGCGGCAGCCTCGTCACTTTGTCTGCAACAAAGCCGTTTTTTCATTCTTGTCATTACAAAATGGCGAATTAAACATAAAACAAATAGCAGGTTTAGCGTGGAGATACAATGGAATAATGTCGGGTATGGCGGGTTATGCACTCGGGAAACTGTTAATGAATGTAGGCCTGTCACGAGTATTGCATAATCATCTAATCGCAATTATTTGATAATCGCAAATTATTTTGTCATAATCAATGTCATGTTGAAAAATTAAAAGCTGAAATACCACCGCTATTTTTTTATGAATATTATACAGTATGTCAGTATCGTAATTGTGTGACAATAAATAGTCAACTTAAATGTGTAACTGTGATAGCGCTAAATGAATGTGTGTGTGTGTGTGTGTGTGTGTGTGTGTGTGTGTGTGTGTGTGTGTGTGTGTGCGTGCGTGCGTGCGTGCGTGCGTGCGTGTGCATTGTGTATTCAGTTCCATCCCTGTGGGTCACAGTGGAGCAGACACAGAATCTGGCCCATGCACCCCATCTCATTTATCTGCTTTTACAACAGCGCTCTCCTCTCCATCTCCTCTCCTGTCATCTGCCTTTCCGCTGGTTTCCCTCTCCCTCCATCACTCATCATATTCTCCAGCTCTCTCTCTCTGTCTGTCTCTTTTTCTCCTCTCTATGCCAGTCGTGTCGTGCTATCACACTCAAACCTGTAAAATAACCAAGTGCATTTACTCAAGTACTGTACACTACATCTCAGAAGCCACTATCAGCTTTAGTCACTAATTGCCTTGCAGATGTTTAATATTAATACTAAACACCTATTCTATACTTTGTCCATTTACTTTTTATGTTTGAAGTGCATTTATTTTTTATTTTTCCACCACTGGCCACTTCTCTCCCTCTCCCCATCTCTCTCCTCATCTCTTGTCAGTCTGATTCCCACGCTGTCACACCCAGTCCTCTCTCTCTTACCCTAATCACCTCAGTCTCTCTCTCTCTCTCCTCTTCACTCTCCATCTTCGATTCTCAATCAGTCTTGTTGCATCTTGTCGCACCCTTTTCTCCTCCTCTCCGCCTCCCTTGCTCATACTCTCTCTCTGTGTGTGATAAGAGTCCCACCTTGGATAACCCTGTATAGTGAGTCCCAGAGGTAAGGCTCTCAGACAGACAGGGCCTCGGCCTCAGAGTCAAGGACATATCAAGAGAGGAAAAACATTCTCTTCCAAATCTGCGTGGCAGTCGGAGACATTGGGGACGCAGCCAGACGGCCTCAACCAGCTGTTACGACATTGTTACTCAAGTAACGTATTCATACATTCACCCAGCAGGCCTGACGTTCACCTGACCTCCGAGCGTGTCGGGATATTTACAGACTTGGAGTATCTGTGGATGCAAATTAAGCCAGTGGGCAGAGCCTGGTTGTTGAACAGCAAATAAGGTATCAGCTACTGTATGTCGACTTGTGTGCTGTATTGCATGTCCTTACAAGTTGAAGTTGTCAGCTAGTGAAAGCATTATCTCGATAGCAGTGCCCTGGAGGCTCAACCAGTTAACATGCAGACCAGGCCACACCACGAGTTTCGTTTTGTTTCTGTGTGTTATCTCTTGCCTTCGTTTCAAGGCTTCCGATCTCCTGTGGATAAAAATTAAGGCATTCATTTTTTGTGGTGGGCTCCAAATTAAGGGCTGTCTAGCCAAACGTAAGGGCCTTGGAAATGGTGCAGGGATCTGAATAAGTCTGCCTGCCCTCCCCTTCCCCCACTGCAACAGTGAAACAGACACAAGCCAACATAATGAGGAAGGATTCCTGTTGCATTGTAGAAACTGTTCAGTCTCAATATTGGCCAACATGAACAAGTCTGTAACTGAAAAGCTGCTGGAACTGAAGCATTTTGCTGTGTGTGTGTGTGTGTGTGTGTGTGTGTGTGTGTGTGTGTGTGTGTGTGTGTGTGTGTGTGTGTGCGCGCGCTGTGAGGGAGAGGTGTGTCCAGGTCTGCCCAATCTCACACCATTAAACGCTCCCAAAAACAAACACATAGCAACAATCAAATTCTTCAGGGTAAGGCCTCCCTGAAGAAGGCAGCTTTGCTAGTTTGTGTGGTGCAACTCTTTTTTTCCCCCATGATGTTTTTATTTCTCAAATCTGGGCACCAGGCTATTCTCACTAATTCTGAATTTATTGTAAAAACCTTTCGCTATAATCATTCAATAGGGACTGAGTAATAATCAATACATTATTACTTGCGCAAGCAGAGCGGGCAAGTCATGTTTTCAGTCAGGTGCTACGATGCGCGTGTTTGGGGCCAGCACATGTTATGACGTCATATGCTGGCCCCAAGCTGACCGTGCAGGTGTGTTTTTGTCATGCTACGAAGCATATGTCCCATGACGTGATGAAGATATGTACCAATGTCCCTTAGAATGCACGTGATATGATGTCATACGGACATACGGAAGCTGACCGTGCAGGTATGTTTTCCGTGAATCATGATGAAGATTATGTACCAATGCCAGGGTATAATTGGTTGACGATGGTGACGTAATGATGATACGTTTCAGTGTCAAGTACATACGCATCAAACCACCCAGCCGATCACATTATACCATCAACCACTCAGAAAACTACATATACATACAGACATGTACACATATATGGACATATGAGCATATGACGTGATGAATATATGTACCAATGCCAGGGTATAGTTGACGGTGACGTAACAATGATTTTACCATACTTAAAAATACTACTTTTTTTCCTTCAGAAGGTACGTAGCAAATAGCTAAATCTAATAACTCAATATGTGAGACTAAGATTTGAACGTTTATAGCGGTCTACAGCACTTACACGCTCTGCTTGCGCACTATGGCCTACTTGTGTGCAACAAGCAAGTAGGCATCGACAGAGTGCAGTTCTAGTTGTATTAAATGATCGATATTTTTGTTTTAATCGATGCACCCCTATATGGCCTTTATGCTAGTAGCCTCCTCCTTCCCTCACACCCTGTCCTTGTACTCCATGCCTTCCCACTCACCCTCCCTCCCTCCCTGCGCGCCTCCTCTCCTCCCCTGCTGCCCTCCAGAGTGAGGGGCCCATTGTTTCCTCACGACAAAGGAGCCAGCCAGCCAACAAAAAGCCTCTCTGTCCTCGAGAGCAGAGAGAGAAACAGATAAGGAGAGAGAACGAGAGAGGGAATGACAAAGAGCAATAGTGAACAAGAGATGAGAAAAAGGAGAGGGGAGCACAGAGCGAGAAAACAGGAGGGAGGGAGGTGGGTGGAGAGAGAGAGAGAGAGAGAGAGAGAGAGAGAGAGAGAGAGACAGAGACAGAGACAGAGACAGAGACAGAGACAGAGACAGAGACAGAGACAGAGACAGAGAGACAGAGAGACAGAGAGACAGACAGACAGACAGACAGACAGACAGACAGACAGACAGACGAGTACATCTGATCTCAATAACTTTCTAGTTATGGAGAGAAAGGGGAGGAGGGGAAGTAGAGAGATACCTTATCTAACTCTCTAATGATAGAGGGCAAAATGCCAACAGCACAACTACAATGAGAGAGAGAGAGAGAGAGAGAGAGAGAGAGAGAGAGAGAGAACCAGAGGAGGACAGGGCTGTCACGATTAGGAAATTGTACTAATTGTCACACAAACAATTGTGATTAACAATTTAATAGTGTTATTGTCGTTGAAGACTGGAACGTGACATGAATAATTGAATATAAACATTTCCGTTCGGTTTCAGGCTTTGAAGTTGCACAGGGCAGATATGGGACATAACCTAAATATACAAATAAATTACTGACATATTTAATAACTTCATACTCAATAGTATCCAATAAATAAATTCAAAGAAATCACACCCGTGTGAAGTGAGGGGCAATCTTATCATCGTACATCATCATACATCATCTCATTCTGGCCAATCCGAATTTGCGTCCTCATCTTCATCTTCAGTGTTTGTGTTTACACGAACACTCAGAATTGTCCATTCATTGTCAATGGGATTTAATGTTTGTGTAGGACAATGTTTGTGTTAGCTCATACACCAAAAGCTGGACAAAAAAACACACCAGTGTAAAGTGAGGGGCACTCTATCATATATCATCTCATGCTGGCCAATCACAATTTGTGTCCTCACTTTTCTGCCCTCACTTTTATCTTCAATATGTACTTTGCTCATCGCTATGGGGTGATCAGCCAATCACAAGCCAATGTTTGTGTTTACACAAACCCGGAAAGCTGGGCATAAGGATCCCCACAAAATCATGAATCGTGGAAATAGCTGATCTACAAGCTCACAACAATTTACAATTACAATTTAGGCATTTAGCAGACGCTCTTAATCCAGAGCGATTTACATTAGGCAAGAACAAAAGCATGGGAATAAAAAAAAAAGAGTTGCGAGTCGCCGCTTTGTTTTTCCAAGGACCAACAAATTGGCCGCAGACCCCCATCTAAAAATGTTCTGTGCCAGGGAGAAGATTTGTGATTAAAAAAAAAAGTCAAATATTTACTCCACTACAATTATTTGACGTCTTTAGTTACTGGTTACTTTGCAGATTTAGAAAACCTATATATTACTTTTGCTATTTTCAGAAGTAGAATCTTTGAAAAAGGTTTATATCTTTGTGCCAATATACTTTTGTAGACTACCTTACTCAAATCAGATTCTGAATACAGGATGTTTACTTGTAACAGAGAATGTCTACATTGTGGCACTGCTATAGTTTTAGTCTTGCACCACTAGCCTCTTCATTACATCTCAGACTCTAAAGGCCTCTACATAGTCCGTTTTGTTCCTTGCGTGGGGGAGTCAAACGGACACAAAAAACGCAAGGTTATTTTAGACATGCAGAGTCCTTGCGTTTCTTGCGTTTTTCTTGCGTCGGATTTAATCACTGTAATGTGCAAGCATCTACTCGTCCACTAGATGGCAGCTGTGACACTATGAAGCTGTCCCAGAGAGCAACAACGCTCCATTTTCAGGAAGTGAATAGATCTGGTCTTTTTTCCCCGTTGTTGTTGTTGCAACTTGCAAGGGATGATGGCATGGTTCGTTGTCAAAACTACACCAGAAGGACCAACAACAATCATTAAGACAGGTGACAACCTTTAGAGTATATTATTTATAACTATGCTCTAGTCTATGGTGACAGCTGGCTAGTTAGCCATCTAGCTTTGGCTAGCCATCTTTATGGAGAAATACTCTGTTACAAGTAATCGTTCTTTTCACTTAAAATTCAAACTCCTCACTGTACATGATCTGTGTAATATGTTGTGCCTTTTTATTCTCTTCCAGGACGTCCCAATGGTCCCATGCAGACCATGATGTACCAAGCAAAGCTTCGCAGTTATCGTCATCGTAATATTTATTTCAATAAACAATTGTCATTGACTTGTCCATGCCTTTTTTAACTGTTGGTGGTTTCAAACGTTGCATGTACTGTATGTGTAGCCTACCGTTATAATAATAATAATGTAGTGTAAACGTTATGTAGGCCTATTTAACAAAAGCCAGTGCTCTTCATCATGTCTTATGACTGGAGATGACAATCATGACATCCTCTGACGGCATCCTGAATTCTGATTCAACAGGTGGTAGGTCTGGTGCAAGATGACATGCTTTTTATTGCCTTGATTAGGATGAAACGTATACATGATATATTGACAGCGCTTGTTTGCAGTGTTGCCAGTTCTGCTTAATATAAGCAACTTTGGGCTAGTTTTCCTGTACATATAGCTTAATATCCATAGTTGCCCGTTGCTTTAGTTTGGGATTATTTCTGAAGTGTAGTTGCTTATTTGGACTTGCTTTCATGATTCTTTTTGAAAATAGCTGATGTAATCGGGCTCAAGTGGTGAAACTGGTTACTTCTTTTGGGTTTGTTTTCATAGACCTGGTCGCTTGTTTAAGTTGTTTCACTCACAGAATCTGGCAAGCTAGCTTGTCAACAAACCAAACAGCATTTGTAATAGTACATGTTGGTCGCGTCTGTAAACATCACATTGTCACTAAATGGAAGTATGTAGGAGACTATAAATTATACACAACTATCATAGCTTGTACAACGTTGTCCTGTTTAACTTTCATGTTGGCGTCCAGTGAAATAATGTGAGATAGCCATGCCATGCCATGTTCGTGTTTATTTTTACAACGGAGTGGCTTCCCTCTTGCTTCGGTGGACGGTGGTAGGAGCAGAGCAGGAAAACAAAATCTTGCTCTCTGCTGCCTCCAGGTGGGCAGGGTGTCCTTGACGCAAGGTACGCAACGCAAGCAATTTGGTTGCGTTGGCTTGGGATCAGATCTCAACCCGACAGAGCGAGACAGATCACATAACCGACGCAACGCAAGGGAGGAATTTCTCTCACCCTCCGTTCATTATGTATTCGTGTGTCGATTACGTTCGACTCTGTCAATCACTTAAGCGGGAATGTTTTATATCCACGCTGGTACTCCAGTGTCTGCAGCTGGTACTCAGTGTCTGCAGCTGGTACTCAGTGTCTGCAGCTGGTACTCAGTGTCTGCAGCTGGTACTCTAGTCTAGTGTCTGCAGCTGGTATTCAGTGTCTGCAGGAGTACTCTAGTGTCTGCAGCTGGTACTCTAGTGTCTGCAGCTGGTACTCAGTGTCTGCAGCTGGTACTCAGTGTCTGCAGCTGGTACTCAGTGTCTGCAGCTGGTACTCAGTGTCTGCAGCTGGTACTCAGTGTCTGCAGCTGGTACTCAGTGTCTGCAGCTGGTACTCAGTGTCTGCAGCTGGTACTCAGTGTCTGCAGCTGGTACTCAGTGTCTGCAGCTGGTACTCAGTGTCTGCAGCTGGTACTCAGTGTCTGCAGCTGGTACTCTAGTGTCTGCAGCTGGTACTCTAGTGTCTGCAGCTGGTACTCAGTGTCTGCAGCTGGTACTTAGTGTCTGCAGCTGGTACTCAGTGTCTGCAGCTGGTACTCAGTGTCTGCAGCTGGTACTCAGTGTCTGCAGCTGGTACTCAGTGTCTGCAGCTGGTACTCAGTGTCTGCAGCTGGTACTCAGTGTCTGCAGCTGGTACTCAGTGTCTGCAGCTGGTACTCAGTGTCTGCAGCTGGTACTCAGTGTCTGCAGCTGGTACTCAGTGTCTGCAGCTGGTACTCTAGTGTCTGCACTCTGCACCCTGGGCATGTATTATTTAAGCCTGGAGTTAGTATGTGACAGACCGAGGGGATTATTTAAACCTGGGGTTAGTATGTGACAGACCGAGGGGATTATTTCACACAACACAAATAACACAATTGCATTAGGGCAGATAATACAACAGTGAAACTGTATCATATCCCCATAACACACTGACCTACAGTATTGTGCTGCCCTGAGCTATTTCCCCATGGCGTAGTCCCACTTTGTACGTGTGTGTGTGTGTGTGTGTGTACACACTAAACAGTACATTGCTGTCTCAGTGAAATATGACCATTTCCTGTCCCTTTTCTCCCTGTGGAATGTGTGTAGGGGGGAAGAAAAACAAATCACACAGATTATAACAGGTGTGAAACATACAGGTAAATGCATGGTTCTCTATAGAGTATCAAGGTAATCTCAGGCCTACAGATAAGATCATTTACAGGGACATAAACAGCCTTATTTTTAATATGTCTTTCAACCGGAGGGACATAATACACTGCTTCCCTCTTAACACCACGAACGCCCCGGGGTATGTCGGACTATTAAATCAGAGCGCCCAGCGATTTGCAGCAACGGAACACAATTTAGCGACGCACCAGGCGCCATCCCGGATGTAGCTGAAGTAGCTGTAGCTACGGGAGGTATGATTAATTCTAATCAATAGTCAATAAAGTATTGAGATATTCAGACCGCGGCCATCTTGCCAGGAAGGTGCTATAACTAGGTTGACAGCCTAGGTTGACAGCCCATTCATCCAAACAGAAAAGTCCTATCCGATTGTATTAAACAACAATTATCCTCTTTCTATCTGCAAAGTGTTTGTTTCATAAAAATCCACTGTAGACTTATGTGCTACTTCCTGTCAAGAAATTCCGTGCAGGTACATTTTCCCTGCATCCCTCCACATCTGCCGGTTATAGCGCCACCATGAGGCCGATTTTTTGCAAAACACATTGTTTATATTAGTCGCACAGATTTCATCCAAATCTCACGCAAATCGGTACACATGATCTCTGTTGTCATGTGATCAAGACGCATTTTGCCAAACATCCTACTGGTGGAGACCTGTGCCCAGAAGGGCACTTTTTCTAGTTCAGCCATGATCCACCGCACATTGCAGATAATGACGCAACCACCCGACACAATTCAACATAATAGTAAACTTTCATTTGTTAGACAATAGACAGACATGTTTGTGCCAGTGATTTGATTTAATTACATGACTCTTGAAGTCTTGATCAACTCTTTTCACGCTTGGAAGTTCGATGAGCCCAAGCATAATTGATTTTTGGATCTCAATAAATTCTGAACCAGGCCTGAAATAGAATCCCGGGTTTCGATCTCCATTCCCTATTAATAATACTGAAGCTTGTATGCAATTTACTTCGTTCTATATGACTGGAGTTTACTTATCTGTCCTTAGATCGTTTTAGCTGTACTTATTTAGCTAGATGCCTTTAATATGACAGTACTAGACTAAAAGTCTATTATCTTTAGAAAAGCAGAACAAAAAAATCAATACAGGGTTTTGTTCTAATGGGGATATGGGCTATTTATTATACTTTTGTCTTTGATGTCAAATTGATTCCCCTGCTTTTCTTGGATGGTGTACGAGTCATTGACCTTGACTTATAGATGTGACTTTATTAAATGTGTTCATTTCACAACTGTCAGGGGTTGTAGATTTCTCCTCGTTAGCTATGCTGCACACACCCTCAAAGCATTACAGTAGCTGACACCAGGCTACGAGTAAAGAATAGCGAGTAAAAAGTTGTGCATAAATCCCAGTAGCACTGGTGGGAGAAGATATAGTCCAGTGGTGGGAGGGTGTCCAAACTTTGTTAAAACAAATATTAGATTATTCAGAGGCAACTGCATTTCCTGTCATACCTTTGGACCAAGTCACATATACAAATGCATCACATTACAATAGTTTTATTTAACTATAGTGCAATATCAATAGTCTTTTGTTGGCAGTGTACCCAAATCTAAGTCTCTCATCTTTGCTGTGAACAAAACAAAAGCAATTCAGCCCCTTTCTCCCCCCCCCCCCCCCCCCCCCCCATGTATGAAGGAATGGCATGCATAGCATTACAATTATACTTACAGTCCAATTAATGTCCTTTTGTTTAAATGACAGTGTATAACCAAATCTAACCAGGGGTGAAAAAAGGACCCTATAGCCTTTCTTTCACATCAGCTGAGAATGAGACAAGACCTCCAACTAATTCTACAGATACATAGCGTAGCTGCCCATGTTCATTTCAAAACTTCAACCAGTGTATGAATTTAATTCCAATTTAATTCCATATGGTCACAGGCCATATTTTATATGGCCTGTGACCATATAAAACTCTCTGCCCTTGAGACATTTGGCCTCCAGGGCCAGACTTTTTGGACCCGTCTAACATAGGCTAAATCAGTGGTTCCAAAACCACACGTGTGCACAGAGGCACAGTGGTGAGACAAGTCCAAGTGCGGCTCAGGGTCAACTGGTCAACGTTTCAATCACAGGTAAAAATCCAGACGTCACGTGATCGACTTTGAAACAATACAACACACACAGTGCAAAGAAATGAGTGTGCAGATCATATCCTCAATTAACCCAAGACATCAATACCTCGAGCTGGATGTATAACAGGCTCTAAGGAGCCCACGGGAGGGAGGGAGAGAGAGAGAGAGAGAGAGAGAGAGAGAGAGAGAGAGAGAGAGAGAGAGAGAGACACACACACAAACATGCGTTTGTGTGTGCGTGCACTAGAGACGAGCGTGTGAATGAAGAACATAAACTAGAGTGAGTGACAGACATAAAGAAAAAGAGAATGCTAGTTCACAAAGACAGAGCACATAAGAAGGACAGGGGAGGACAAAGGCCACAGCGGAGCTGGACCAGAACATTGTTACGGAGCTGGGAGTTGAACTGCCAGTGGCCTGGGAACAGAACAGTCCCCCAAGGACATTCCATTGAACGTCCAGTCAGTCTGAATAGAAACATTGCACAATATGAACATCTCTGACGCAGCACTTCACTAAATTCACAATGGGAGGCACATCTTGTGTGAGTCCTATTAACCACTTTTAACCCTAGCATTTCCATGTTTTCCCGTGTCATTATGGGCTTTATGTTGGGCTAATTTTTAAATAGCACAATGGGAGACCCATTTTGTATGACAACTAACCACTTTGCCCCTGGTATCGCAGTCGGCCATGTCATTATGAGAGAGAGTGAATGCATTTTACCGTCACCGGCGGCAGCCCCGGCGTTGCTGCCAACTGCCAATAGTAGCCGCGGCAGGAGAGAGTGAATGCATTTTCCATCACTGGCAGCAGCAGTCCGACACCCTACCCCAGACCCTAACCTCACAGGGAAGACACAGGTGATTTTTAACCAGAAACGCATGTCGGCAGTTGCGGCATCTGGACTGGCGGCCGCCGAACCGACCGACACTGCCGTAGCACTCAGCCACCTGTCCCCACTCCCCAGCAATCAGACACGGGTCTGATTGCTGGCGCGCACGCACGCGCACGCACGCAAGCACGCACACACAATTGAAATCCGTATATTGGATCTTCAGTTAGGGCATTTTTATTGGCATCTGGTGGGATGCTTCCCGTTGAGAAACAGATGGGTAATAGCATCTATAAAATATAATGACGCAGTGTGTTGCACAGCACAATATTGTGTATGGTTACAGCTACCCGGGGTGACATTAGAAACACCACATGTTATGCAGAGAAACATTTTCTATACAATAAGGCTTGTTTTTTTTGCTTTCGACAGCCTCCTGTGAAGAGAAATGTGTGCGTTGCTGGGGAGTGGGGACAGGTGGATGGCATGTCGAATAGCAACCGCTGTGGATATTAAAGAAGGGCCATTTGTGGAATCCTGAAGCGAGTGTATAAAGATGCCTTAAACGTCTACTTCGGCCGCAGTTATCTCTTCACTTTACTGCCCCTTCCATGCCGTTTACTATTCTGTTCTTTCACCATAGTTTCTTCTATTATTCTGTCCATTTGCAGTCTGGCAATGCTCTCTATTTCTCCTTTCCCACGGATCACACCGCTTCATCTCTCTCTCAAAAACGATTAAGGGATTTGTCGGCTGAAATGACGACGACGTGGCACGCACGCACGCACACAACGAACGCACGCATGCACGCACACAATTTGCAGCACTACTAAGTGTTGTTCAATGTTGTTTATCAGCAATTGTCAGGCCCCACTAAACTGGCTTCAGCCTGAAGGCATTTTTCTTTGTATGGATCAACGATTTCCATGCATTTCCTTCCCACCAAAAAAAATTAAAAGAAATATTACCCAATGAGAAAAGTACTGGTCCAGATTAAGATATTAATTATAGTTTACAGCTTTCTTTATTCCTTCAATACAATGCAGCATAACATGTCCTTGAAACAGTCAAACATAAGCAGGCAACACCGCTGAGTGAGTATCCTAAATTACTCAACAGTGAGTAGTACTGTACTAATATTACACTTATTACTAACTTAGAGTAATATAATACAGCTTTAAGTTGTATAAGAGAGGCTGACCTAGTGAAAAAGATATAGGTTATAGTGAAACTGTAGTCGCGGCCGTTTGACACAGAACTGTCACTATAGGCTCTGGTACAGTTCACCTGAAGGCAAGAAGATGTTCCGTTAGTGAAACCATAGCCCTGCATCCGAGAAGGCCGGCTCAATGCTGCTCATTGTTCGGCCCCAAAGAAAGCAGATAGTCGCTTCACAGAAATGCCTAATCTATGATGCACAGAAAATAGCAGATCTACACATTCAGAATGGGTCGCATCCGTGACGCATTGTGAGCTTGTAGGTCTGCTATTTTCAGAATCAGACACCGCTATACGGAGAAAGACGAATCGGGCTCAACAGTCCGCACATTTCAGTAGTAACGTCACATGCACTCCGTCAACATTGGCTCCAGGCACGAGAACCTGTCGTAATGTGTACGAGACTTGGCTCAGGTCCAAGTATCTGTGCATAATCTTTTAACTACAGTATGCTTAATCGCTCTTTAAGCTGTGTAAGCATATAGTACTCTTGTGTACATTACATCTCATTATCTACAGTATATGCCTAGTATATTGTACCACATGATCCAGTCCCGCCTTGTGTGGCTTACTTCTTCTGTATCAGTGATGACTCATATCTTCCGACCACATAATGTGGCTTGTGCAAATGTAAATATTGTGTGTGTCTGTGTGCACGGCTGCGTGCACGTGCGTGCGTGTGTCAATTTGTCACTACTTTATATTTCTACTCCACTGCCATCTCAGAAGCAAGTATTGTACTTTTTATTCCACTACAATTATTTGAAGACTTCAGTTTACTAGTTAATTTCCAGATTTAAATTATTATTACAAAACATTAAGTAAGCCCTATTTTATTGTGACTGCGGTAGGTCGCAGATTACTATGAATGAAAACCTGAAAAACCCACTCCGTCACTCACGCCTCCATATATGGTTGTCAGTCCATCACGCCTCGTGACATCACGCCTCGTGACACGCTCCATATATGGCTGTCTCCATATATGGCTGTCTCCATATATGAAGATCATGACGCCTATGGCCGTCTCCTCTCCATATATGAAGATTACGACTATGTCGATCTGACATCATCAAACCAAATACACTCAAGACACGCTATATATATAAATATATGGCCATAAACCCCATGGCCATACCTGTTTTTCATTGTGCATTTTTTGATCAATGAAAAGTAGGAGAAATATATGGGAATGTCAATATGGCCATATTGTGACATTCTCATGATAACCAGTGTGGTTGCCGCGACGCGAGTCACACTTGCAAATGAACCAAGTTGGTACAACTCCATATGTGGAGCTGACTATCATCACCTGGATCTCCAAGATCATGTATGTCAAACATGGTTTGACATACAAGATCTGCATATATGGAGCCGGCCAGCAACTCTACATCTGACCTCACTGACACCAGATTAATAGTTTAAAACTTTAAATGCTGCTTGTCAACTGCGGCGTATTAAGAAGCTTTGTTGTTTCAGCCCTCAGGGCATCTTACTAGTACTTTGTCTATTCAAAATTAAAAAATAGACTACAAGTTCACAACTTGTCACATTGCGACATGTTGTGATGAACTTGTAGATGTAGATTGTCTATTTTCAAGAAGATTTGATCACATTTTGGAAACATTTGAGTGTATATCCTACTTATACTTTGGTCCTGGTCCTGGAGGTATATTTTGATGTCAACACTTTTGTACTATTACTCCATAAAACTAGTGTAAACACACTAGTGTAGAACACACACTGAGATATTTCTATTTTTACTTAAGTAAATATTTTTCCCCCACTGCTTGCTGCAGAAGGGTAGGCCTAATTCAACTGAAATGTCCTGTCACAACCTTACTAGAATTACAACACAACCGAACTCACCATACAGTAACTTACTGGCCACTGGTCCCTGGACACTGGTCCCTGACCTCCTGGACACTGGCCACTGAACACTGGTCCCTGACCTCCTGGACACTGGTCCCTGACTCCCTGGACACTGGTCCCTGACTCCCTGGTCACTGGACACTGGTCCCTGACTCCCTGGACACTGGTCACTGGACAGTGGACACTGGACAGTGGACACTGGTCCCTGACCTCCTGGACACTGGTCCCTGGACACTGGTCCCTGACCTCCTGGACACTGGTCCCTGACTCCCTGGACACTGGTCACTGGACAGTGGACATTGGTCCCTGACCTCCTGGACACTGGTCCCTGACTCCCTGGACACTGGTCACTGAACACTAGTCCCTGACTCCCTGGACACTGGTCCCTGGTCACTGAACACTGGTCCCTGACTCCCTGGACACTGATCCCTGACTCGCTGGACACTGGTCCCCATGGACACTGGTCCCTGACTCCCTGGACACTGGTCACTGGACACTGGTCCCCATGGACACTGGTCCCTGACTCCCTGGACACTGGTCACTGGTCCCTGACTCCCTGGACACTGGTCACTGGTCCCCATGGACACTGGTCCCTGACTCCCTGGACACTGGACACTAGTGAACAGGTCATGCAGAGCATGCCCTGGAGGCAGGCTTTCCATCCAATCAAATGCTACGACTGCAGCGCTGCACCAGCAGTTGGTCACTGCTACAAGGTCACCAGGAACCATGTAATTCAGCTACACCGGCCTGTGCTGATGACCAATCAGCACAGGCCGGTGTAGCTGAATGGCTCCTGGTTCGATCCCCGGCGCCCGCTGGCTTGTTGGCGCCGGGGTGTCCTTGAGCAAGACACTGACTGAACCGATGAGGAGGTTGGGTCTCCTGCGTGGAAATCCAACATCTTAACCACTAAGCCGAAGAGAGTGACTCCTGGGAGATATTAGACTTTTAGGACACCAGGCTGAGGTTGTGAGCCACTCTGCTCCACTGTGTGTGTGTGTGAATGAGTGTATGTAGGGATGAATACCAGCACGTTATATCCTTTAGGATTCTTGCTTTTTCCCCCAAAACGTCCATTCTGCTGTTGTTGCAGCCAAACTAATCGTCCACCATACACCGTTTCCAAACGGTGCTGGTATTCATTCCTACAGTCTATATCTTCCAGAACCGTGCACCCGTTACACTATTACGTGGAATTACTCAACTGAGTGCTTGCTCTCACTTTCTTCTTGAATGAGTGAATGTGTAACGCATATTGTAAAGTGCTTTGGATAAAGGCACGATTGATAGATGGATCATTGAGATCAATCTATTATAGATCAATAAATACATTGAGATCTAGCCATATCGAACCATCAATAAACAGACAGTCAAATGGACCTTTAATGATCCAGAATGAAATGCAGTTGTCATAGCAACACCATACGGATAAAACAGGTAAAGGTGGAGAGCAGAGCAGAGTACAAAAGCATCATACAGGTAAGTAGTGTATGGTAACCGTGGTAACACTCATTTAAAAATGCACAACATGATACCCATTAAAGAATAAAGGCAATTTAACATCATACCTGCTTGGCTCTCTGTGCAATGGGAAGGTCAAAATACACCATTTAGGCTACCTTTTTTATTTGAACAGAACCAGCTCAGAATCATTATGTTCAACTTTGGGTTGTAATTAACCCCCGCTTGACCCACCTGTTATATGTATGAAACATGATGCTACAGCACTGATAAGTGCACAAAGGGGGCCTCATACACATAGCCTACTGTCACTGCCAATGAATAGGTATAGTACAGTGTAATTTATACCTGAATGTAAAGCCTATAGGCTAGAATCCACAAACACACACCTTTTCTAAACTCATATCCCGAGGCCAGGACATGATACATAACGCTGTGTGAATGACTCAATTACTAACACACACACACACACACACACAGTCACACACACAAAAGCAGTGCACAGGCAAACAGGTTCTGTTGAAAGAATCCTTGTACAATATATTCAATTATACCTTGTCTCTCTGACGGTCTGACCCTCCCACCAAAAAGACTTACTGCAACAAACTCGATTCACTCAGGTAAGGTTTCAGATTAAATGGAGAAACATTCGCACCCGGGTCCAAAGCTGCAAGAGCGCACAGAAAGCACGGGTTTGAAATCGCGTGCCAACATGATTATCAATGCCTACGTCTTTTGCAAAGAAATAAAAACAAACACTTTACCTTGCTGTGGTTGAGTTTCACTTTCACACATAAACAATAAGGTCCTCAGGCGAGTGAAAACTCCGTCGGCATGGTGGGAGGTTAAGTGAAATAGGCAGCAGGCCTGCAGATAGGCTAATAATAATAATAAACAGACCCTTCAACGCAATTTTACAAACGTGAGCTTTTCACTTTGAAGCGCCGTTCAGCTGCGCTAGAGACACAAACACAAACTCCAACGCGACAGGTAACCAGACCTGTGCCTCAGGTAGTTTCAAAGCCACGCCCCTTTGTTTGAGGTGCGTGTGCGTGCACTTCAAAGGGGCGTGGCTTTAATGTACCTGCCTGGAGCAGGGGAGCAGGGGAGGGGTACAGTAAAGTAACTACGTCACTCACCTGATGTCAACAACAGACACTGGTGCGTGGGTGGGTCGGTGGCATTCATTCTGTCACGGTTCACCCATATGGCTAGTTTCACAATATTGTATAGCTGCTTGTGTTTCATTGTTTTATTTTACTGAGACAGATTTAGGGGACTCACATTTGCTTTATTGTATTAATAACTAACTAGCTATTGAATGGTATTAAGTCAATCTCAATTGATTTATGCAAGATGATAGACTTTTTTCTAGTAAGTAGGCTACCAATACAATGCATTACTCTCTATGCATTATGCAAGACCAGTCAATGAGTAGGCCTATTAGGCCTATAGACTCAATAGACAAAAAATAGGCTATATGTTTTAATCTACAAAATCACAATGTGATTATGTGTCGTAAGCTTGTAGATCGGCTATTTTCAAATAGACAATGTTTAAAATAGGGCTAAATTGATTCATAATGTACGTTTTGTAATAATAATCTAAATCTGCAAAGTTATAGGCCCATATACGTATTCAAATAGCTTAGAATACAGTACAAGTTAGCATATAAAAAAATCGGTAGGCCTACTTGAGTAAATGTACATAGTTACTTTCCAACACTGTAAATAAGGACACATAACAGCAGGAATGAGATGTGTAAACATTGTCAGCGTTGTAAAATACCATATAACCATAAACACAGGCCAGCTTGTGGCAAACATTGCCCTTTATATTTGCCATTGTTATGGCTTCACTGGAAGATACACAGGTCAATTCAAAATGTATTTTATATTTGCCATTGTTATGACTTCACTGGAAGATACACAGGTCAATTCAAAATGTATTTTATATTTGCCATTGCTATGGCTTCACTGGAAGATACACAGTTCAATTCAAAATGTATTTTATATTTGACAAATTGCTATGGCTTCACTGGAAGATACACAGGTCAATTCAAAATGTATTTGCATAGCAAAACAACATGTGCATAAGGTTCATACAAAGAGAGTCTGGGTGTGCTTTACAGGAAGCACTGCACAGTGCACACACAAAATTACATGCAAAAATATGCAAAGAACAAAAACACCAGAATTGTATTGTACACTCCCTTGGAGTATAAGGACACCTGGGTTAATTACACCACATTCCAAATTACCGTTGTGAAAAACATAGGCCTAATTGCATAAATAAATTAGCATGTTAGTTAAGTATGTTTGGCCCTGGTATATGGTAACCAGGGACATTATCTAAAGCCCTTTGCTGCATAGTTTGTTTGCCCTACAGTGAAGTCCATGGTATGAGTAAGCCATGGCTACTAGTAGATCTGTTTACCCTTTGTATACAGTGGAAACCAATGAGTTTGCCCAACAAGCAAGGTTTTATCGTGTGGTGAAAACCAGGCTGAACCAGCCAAACTAATCGTCCACCATACACCGTTTCCCCAACACTAAAATTGTTTTTTTTAGTAGTAATGTCATGAAGAAATAAAAGAAAAATCAAAGAAATTCCATAAATTAGAAAACAAATATACCATGTAAGAAGTATAGTGAAAATTGTGAGCTTGGGCTATTTTCACTAGTTTGGGTCCCGGGCAAACATCTAATTTCTCTTTTGGGTCACGGGCTAAATAGTTTGGGAACCAGTGGAGTAGAATACTAGAATGTCATCAGGATTGATCACAGATAGTACACTTTGACTATGAAGAAACTGTCCAGAACCTGTGAAGTCGTATTATTATTTGTATTATTATGTTTTGGTTTTGGTTATACTTAACTATAACCAGAACAACCTCTGAAGGGGAGGTGCATCCTAAAATAAAAATAGAATGTTGGGAAAACCATAATATCTTATCAACAAGCTCACAACTCAAGCTTGTAGATCAGCTATTTTCAGTATAAGTTCTGAGTTCTCAGGCCATACCGTACCTCCTGAGCAGGGCCCAAATTAGGTTCTGAAAACCTTATCTAAATCCATTCTGAATAAAATGGTTTCCATCTCCGGGGACCGAAAGATAAACACACACACACATTATTCCTACCTATGTGTATGCATGTCTGTGTATATTTGTGTGCTAGCGCACGTAGCTCGTTTGAATAAATGCAAATGAAGCCATCCAAGCTCTACCGCAGATTGGTGGCAGTGAATCTATCTCTCTCCAATTATGCAAACAAAGCATCTATTGTAGGCCAGTTACGTAAGCTGAAGAGGTGACATAATACCAACGTTCATTCTCAGATGAAACTGTGGCTATTTACAGTCATGCTTCAACTATTTCTTCACAATCAGAGGCATATAAATAGGTAGAGTCAGTCAGTATACAATTAGTTAACAACATGTGGGATCTTACAGAATAATTTATTTATATAGTTCCTTAGACAACTTCTTAGATAGCTACCGTATCCTGCACTTTCAACCTGGTTGTAGCCTGTTCTTTCTCCACAGCTGTAGATAGAGGTGAACAAGTATGCAAGGTGGCATTGAAATGTCCGACTTCCATAATGGTTACATTACATCCCTGTAACATGACGCCATTGTAGTCTAGTCTTGTGAGCAGCATTGAGATCAATTTAAAGTTTGTTTATGTGATTCAGAAGGGGGCTGTCTTATGGCACTCGGGTGGCCCAGTGGTAAAGTCCTTGCCCACCACCACAGAGGTTGTGGGTTCGAATCCACCGTTGTGTATCCAGCTTTGTCGACCATTCTACACGAACACAGTTGGCCCGTGTTTGGGGCAGGAGGGTGATATTGGTCATTGCACGTATTCCTATGGGCTGGGGCGGCCCCTGTCAGCAGGGAGTGCTGGGCAGGAGGAGTAGGATGAAGGCTCTACGACGTCTATGTCCTCCCGGTGGGGGCTCCTCACTGGCAGGTGAGTCAGTAGGATACAACAGCAGTAATGACAATTCAAAATCACACCCGTGTGGGGGTCCCCGGGGGTTTGGGTAGGTAGGTAGGTTAGGTAGGTAGGTAGGTAGGTGGGTTTGGGTAGGTGGGTTTGGGTAGGTAGGTAGGTAGGTAGGTAGGTAGGTGGGTGGGTGGGTGGGTGGATGGTTATAGCTAGGTAGATACTTTATTCATCCCTGAGGAGAAATTAAGAGGTTAACAGGTGTTCAATCAGAAACAGACAATGTGTTTTAGCACTAAACTAATAGCTTCTTCTGTCAGGCCTCATGAAAGATTCTTGAGAGTGAAACTGCTGCTGTCTTTATTTAAAATTCAATTTACATTTTGAACTGACTGAAGTGATGAATTATGCAGCCGGGTCTAAATGATTAATTACAATACAATACAGTCTTGTAATTAATAATCTGTCTGTCTGTCTGTCTGTCTGTCTGTCTGTCTGTCTGTCTGTCTGTCTGTCTGTCTGTCTGTCTGTCTGTCTGTCTGTCTGTCTGTCCGTCCGTCTGTCCGTCTGTCCGTCCGTCCGTCCGTCCGTCCGTCCGTCCGTCCGTCCGTCCGTCCGTCCGTCCGTCCGTCACTATTTATCATATAGCAGGGCATAAATGTTATAAGAAAATCACACTGCCCCCCTTACAAATCTCTCTCTCCTTTATATGCAGTATTTAAAGGCAATCGAGAAATCTTTTCTGAAGCTCTGGGCCCCACTTCCTCCCTTTTAAAAGGTCAGTGGCCTTTTAATTAGAAACCTTCCTCACAGTAGATTGACTCTGAAAGTGGTTGAGGGCACGGTCAACATGGTTTCTCATTATGTAGCGCTAGCTGTCAGTGTGCTTTATGTCTTGTAAAGGTATCTAAGAAGTGCTCTTTAGCTCTGCGGGCATCCTCCTTTGTGCTGTGGCTATGTTGAACTTGTACTTTTCCATAAATATATATGTATATATATATACAGGTACACACACACACACGCATGCATATACGCACGCACACACACATGCGCACACACACGTGCACGCACACACGTGCACACACGTGCACACACACACGCACGCACGCACGCACGCACGCACGCACGAACGCACGAACGCAAGACTCAGTTCTAATCGTAGCCTAAACCTCTTCTTTTGAGCCCACAAAGCTATGTTGATACACCTCAGTTGTCAGTTGTAATGCTTACAATGCTTACAATCAGGGCCTTATTTTAATGGATAAAAGGTTATTCCACCCAATCTGTATAGTACAGTATGTTAATACAATATGACTGGTACATCACATTGACCACTGTGACTTGTAGGGCTGCAATGTTTGACTTTGACTTTATATAATAATAATATTAATAACAACAACAACAACAACAACAACAACAACAATAATAATAATAATAATAATAATAATAATAATAATAATAATAATAAAAAAAACAAGACAATACAAGATAGAAACTAGAAAAAGTGCCCATCGGGGCACAGGTCTCCATGCAGGCCAGGTCAGGTTGTGGCCTCCTGGTGAAAATGTGAAAAGGGTACCATTTCTTCTTACACCTTTGATGGCATTTTGTTCCAAAAATGTGTTTTGCAAAAATCCACCTGTTGGTGGTGCTATAACAGGCCAATGTGAAAAGGGTGGGATTTATTCCTCAGCCTACTTGGAAAGTGTGTGAAAGATCTCACATAAATTGCATGCTGCGTTCATGATTTGACGTTTTTTGTTCCAAACGGGCCAATCCTGCAAACTTTGAAAGCCAATTATAGCCAATTAGAATGGAATATGAAATATGGGACAGATCCGTCTTGAGCAAATTACTATAGAGATACTGTGTAACGATTTGCAGGATCTTTGGACAGAATCTGGAGGAGTAATATAAAAAAATGTGTTTTACAAAGGTCTGCCTCCTGGTGGCGCTATAACAAGCCGTTCTGGAAAATTTGGGGCAGAGGTTCATCGTTGGCATCCAGTGAGTGTGTGTGCAAAATTTGGCATCGACCGGGTTAACGGTGCCAGAGATTAGCTGGTAACGGACGGACGGACACACACACACACACACAGACATACGGACGGAGTGCATAACATACTCTCTCCCCATGCCTTCGGCCTGGTGGAGACAATGAGGCTATAAAGTACAGGCAAGATCAATACTCCAAACCTTCTGTAAAATGAACTCTAGCATCAAACAAAATAATTCAATGAAGTCAATGAACTGTTGAGCACAGCAGTGCAGGCCATCTAAGAAGTAGCTCTACTGACTGCAGCTCCATGGATCAATAGAAAAGCAAGAAAGCTGAGTTTGTAAAACAGTGTTTCCATGTAGAGTTTCTCTTTTGGGTCTTGAGCTGAAAACGTTTGGGAAAGCAATGAGTGGACAGAAGAAGAAACAGATTGACGTGAGTGAGAGGGTGTGCACTCTGTGCAGTGATGGAACGTAATATTGGTACTTTTACTCCACTACAAATATTTGAAAATGTTTGTTAATAGTTACTTTGTACTTGTAGATTTGTATTATTATTATTACAAAACATACATGAGCCATTTCTGCCCTATATATACAGTAGCCTACATTTTCGCTATTTTCAAAAGATTTGAATACATTTGAAAACCTGAAATGAGACATTCTGCATAATGAGTACTTTTACTTTTGGAATTGAATTCTGGACATTTACTTTATTTTACTATTTATTTTATTTATTTATCTATTTTACTATTTTATTATTTTACTTTATTATTTTATAACAGAGTACATCTGCATTGCAATATTGGTACTTTTACTTAAGTATAAAATGTGAGTACAATGTGAGACAATACAGATCTATTGTCCATAAGGACCACTGTATATTAGATGCATTATGCATATCACCGTGGAACACAGACAAAGTGTGGAGCCAGTCAGTGGCCCAGGGATGCTGTGCATGCAAAGCCTACAGTATGTGTGTGTGTGTGTGTGTGTGTGTGTGTGTGTGTGTGTGTGTGTGTGTGTGTGTGTGTGTGTGTGTGTGTGTGTGTGTGTGTGTGTGTGTGTGTGTGTGTGTGTGTGTGTGTGCGTGCGTGTGTGTGTGTGTGTGCGTGCGTGCGTGTGACTGCGTGCGTGTATATTGGGCTGAAGTGGTTAATGTATGCTTTGTAATAATAATAATAAGTAATTAGTAAGTACATTTTCAAATATATGTAGTGGAGTAAAAGTAGGTCTACACCCGTACACTATTTGGATCCAAGATGTAGTGGAGTAGAATTATTGGAAACTGTAAACTACCTCAACATTGTAATTAAGTACAGTACTTAAGTAAATGTACTTATAGTTACTTTCCACCAGAGCACACAGACTGTCCAACAGCCAGGCCACCAGACTGTCCACAGCCAGGCCACCAGACTGTCCACAGCCAGGCCACCAGACTGCCTACAGCCAGGCCACCAGACTGTCCACAGCCAGGCCACCAGACTGCCTACAGCCAGGCCACCAGACTGTCCACAGCCAGGCTACCAGACTGCCCACAGCCAGGCCACCAGACTGCCCACAGCCAGGCCACCAGACTGCCCACAACCAGGCCACCAGACTGTCCACAGCCAGGCCACCAGACTGTCCACAGCCAGGCCACCAGACTGTCCAACAGGCTGTCACTGCTGTGAATAAAATAATCCTCTGTTGTGGTCCTACTCCTAAGAGCTTTCATCTGGTCCGGGTGCTGAGAGGTCATGAGAGATCATTCACTTGAATTACTTCTCTGCAAGCAAGCAGCCAGTTCCGAGAACAGACAGTTGCAGGCAGGCAGGCAGGCAGGCAGGCAGGCAGGCAGCTACAAAACAACTGATTGAAAGACGGATATATCTGGACAGACAAAAAACAAGAATTAGATTGTCAACTGAGAAAATGTAATTATTGTTGTGACCTTTGTGATTTGATAGCAGGAAAACGGCTATCAAATCTCAGACTGGGAGGGTGAAGGACTGGGTTGTCACAAAGAGGATGATAGTTGTCTGAACTAAGACATATTGCATACATTCCTTTCTTGGTACATTCTATTACCATGGACCGGCTGACAGTTCATAATGTTCGCGGGGACCGGCATGGCTGGGAGGTGAGTGAGCGTGCAATGTGTTCAATTAAAACATTGCACGTGTGTGTAGGTTTGCACACACGTGTATGTGTGTGTGTGTGTGTGTGTGTGTGTGTGTGTGTGTGTGTGTGTGTGTGTGTGTGTGTGTGTGTGTGTGTGTGTGTGTGTGTGTGTGTAAGCCCGGACACATGAATTGCGCACTCACACACACACACACACACACACACACACACACACACACACACACACACACACACACACACACACACACACACACACACACACACACACACACACACACACACACACACACACACCCTGACCTCCTCACCTTTCTGCCTCAGTGCTCACACAGTCCATTGTTCTCCAAACTGACCAATGGCACGGCTATTGTCTCCCTGCCATCCAATCTCTTAAGCCTATTGTGACCCAAACCGGCCAATCAGAGCACAATATATTCCCACAAACTGACCAATCGCAACGCTAAGGTTGCCTATCCCACACACCACTGCTGCCCCCCCCACCTCAAACCTTTTCTCTCTCCCCTCTCTCCCACACACACACACACACACACACACACACACACACACACACACACACACACACACACACACACACACACACACACACACACACACACACACACACACACACACACACACACACACACACACACCTTCTCCCCATGTGAGCGTTGATATATCTACTATGATGACAGTAAACAGGATGCAAAACAGGTACAAAACTAAAATCACACTCCAAATATACCAAATTAAATCCAATCTAATATTACAGTATAGGTTGCCCGTGTGTGCGTTTGTGTATGTGTGTGTGTGTGTGTGTCTGTGCCTGATTATGTGTGTGCGTGTGTGCGTGTATGCGTGTGTGCGTGTGCATGTGCGTGTGCGTGCGCGTGCGCGCACACAGGGTCATGGAAGGCAATGGGTGGGGCTGGGACACGGGCCAGGATTAACATAAGGGAGATGGAGTGAGGTGACTGAGGCAAACCCCCAATGTACACACGCTCTAATCCAGAGTGTTCATCTAACTCTGAGAGTACATACTGTGTACATGGGCCACCTGCTCGCTGAACACATTCTGCACCACAGAATGACAGATGATATTATTACAATTTACAATTTAGGCATTTAGGAGATGCAGAGCAACTTACAATAAGCAAAAACAAAACAAGGTAATACATCAAATGCATCGAAATAGTCATCTAGGATTATTAGGAAACTAAGAACCTATTGTCCATCTGACAGTAGAATATCTGTACAATGAAACTATAAGTAAAAAGGAAATTCAGCAATTGCTTGTTAACATCGGTCAGCCTTCCAAGGCAGGTTACTTGTTAACCTTGACATTCCTCGTGGGCTATAACGGTGCCACGTGACAAAAATAGCATAGAAGCTCACAGTCACAACACATCACATCTGAAGCTCATGTGCCCCTAATGTATTTAAAATCACTTCATTAGCATATTTATGCAATCATGACAAATAGGCCCAAGCTATCAAGTTAATCACGGTGTGTTTAACCCCCCTCTCCGGCATATGTTGCATGCATTCATAGAATCCAAATCTCTCTGTCTCTCTCTCTCTCTCTCTCTCTCTCTCTCTCTCTCTCTGTCTCTCCATGGCAATCCAATTCATCCACCGTTAGATGATTGACGAGTGATTAATGATGAAGATACGGTTGGGCTTGACTTTGTCTATACGTGAGGAGGGGGAAATTGGATCATTACAAAGGCTAGTAGAACAGAACAGAATCATGTTGTTCCCCAGGTGAGATGCAAGTATTTCTATCCCAATGGCTCTGGCAAATAGGAAACTCCCCTAATCGATTTAATGTTCAGACTGTTTGGCAAATTGGCAGCACATTCCTTATAGGTCATATTATTTGCTGTGGCTCAGTGCGGCCGTCTGAATCGAATCCGTTGAGACTCAACTGCTCCCGATACAGACTGGGGGACAGCAGATCAGGGTGATAGAGGAAGGATGCCCTCCTAGAGCAGTCTTGATGCAATACTATAGTAGACTGGTCGAGAGACATATACTACAAACAGAAAGAGGGTGACTGACAAATTAAGATCAGTAGAGAGAGACAGATGGAGACAGAGTGGAAGATGATGAGTATTAGAGAGAGAGAGAGAGAGAGAGAGAGAGAGAGAGAGAGAAAGAGAGAGAGAGAGAGAGAGAGAGATGGAGAGGGAGAGAGAGAGAGCAACAGCCTCTGGTGGCAGTGGTGGGGAGGAGGGTCCACCGTCCATGACGTTACTTAACTACTTCAGGCAGCCTGTGATAATGAGTTGCTGTTTTGCTGTCTCTACTTCCCTCTGGTGGTCAATTCACACACCACACACACTGTCGCTGGGAGAGAGAGAGAGAAAGAGAGAGAGAGAGAGAGAGAGAGAGAGACTAGTTCACACTTGCTTTGGCAATGTGTAAACTGTAAACATATGTTTCCCATGCCAATAAGGCCCCTTTGAATCCCATTGAATAGACAAGAGAGAGAGATAGAGAGAGAGAGAGAGAGAGAGAGAGAGAGAGAGAGAGAGAGAGAGAGAGAGAGGTGTTTATTCTACCGATGTGCATGTCATTGCATCCAGCACATGCTGTAACATAGCAAAGGAGAGGGGAGAGGTTAAACACAGCCGTGATTAACCTGCTAGTTCAGGCCTATTTGTCCACGAACGTTCATTGCTAAGATCGGATAATGGAGCGAATTGAATTCCATTAAGAGGCACATTGAGCTTCGGCCGAGGGTCAACGCCACTCCGCCCAGAGGCTGCATGGCATTTCTGGCAACCCAATTAACCACTTAAACCCTAGAACAGTGGTTCTCAAACCTTTTAGCTCGAGACCCATGGCCCGGGATCCAAAATAGTGAACATAGCAGATCTACAATGTGTCATTTTGTGTCGTGAGATTGTAGATGTTTTATAATTTATGGAATTTCTGAGTATACTTCTGAGTACAGTTGAGGGGCAGGCCTTCATTTTCAATGTAGCCGGGACTTTTGTCTTTTGTTTGTTCATCTTTTTATTCTAGCACCTTGACTAATTAGTGCAGTACACATCGGCTGCTATATGCTCACGCACCTTTATAATTGTATTAATCTATCTCAGGTACGATGTGTAAATATGTTTTAATTACTAAAGTTTAGTTGTACATTTTGTGGTAAAGCTAAAAAGATAACATAGCAAAGGCTTCGATATCTGATGTGAGGGGAACCCCTTTACTTTGCTCAAACTTTCTTTTTTGTCCTGCCTTGATCTCCTTTCTTTTTTCTTGTAAAAAAAAGACACTATGGGAACTATGCACAACAAATTAATTTCACCTACATTTTCACCTGTGATGTGACAATTAAAGCTGAAAGAGTACAATTTATTGAATTGCTGGCATTTGCTGATTAGCTGGCAGAGATTCTGAACTCTTCTTGACTTGCATCTGTAGGCCTACTGATGCTTGTCCTCCATTAGATGTGTGATGTGTCTACATCTTACAGAAGCCAAACCAAAATACAAAGTTGAGAGTATTGGAAGAAAAAAAATAAGAAAAAACAAACAAACAAACAAACAAACAAACAAACAAACAAACAAACAAACAAACAAACAAACAAACAAAACAGAACAGCATAGACTGTATTGTAATGCAGTCAAAAAGGCCTCATAGAATGTGAAGTCCCAAACAGGAATCAGGATGGACACCATATTTGACACCTGTCTAAGAGGCCTGGCAAATAAACTCCCACTGGGCTTATTAAGCAGCGCTCCAGCAGAGCATGGCAGGCGGAGCGTGGCCAGATAAGTGGATAAGATCGTTGCTGTCGGGCAGAAACCTCGTAGTTCCACATTTCAACTTCTATAGGCTCATCTGCGTATTTGTATGCGGCTGTTATACATGTTTAACCGAGACGGGCTCAGTTCAGTTCAGTTCAGTTCAGTTCAGTTCAGTTCAGTTCAGTTCAGTTCAGTTCAGTTCGTTCAGTTCAGTTCAGTTCAGTTCAGTTCAGTTCAGTTCAGTTCAGCATTGATTGAGCCGTCTGTAAGTACATTTAGTTACTTATTACTTAAGTACAATTTTGAGGTATTTGTACTTTACTTGAGTATTTCCAATTTCCAATAGATTTACTTCTACTCCACTACATTTCACAGGCAAACATTGTACTTTTACTCCATACATTTATTTGAAAACTAGTTACTAGTTACTATTATCTTTATAGATTTTGATTATTATTATAAAACGTACAATAACCACTTCTATATACATTTCGGCCATTTGAAAATAGCCGATCAACAAGCTCAGAATGTGACACATTGTGAGCTTGTAGATCGGCTATTTTCATAAGATTGTTATACGTTTGAAAACTTGAAATGAGACATTCTACATAAAGAGTAATTTCTCCTTTTGTACTTTAAGTACATTTGATAACAATAACTCAAGTAGCTACATTTTGAATTCCGAACTTTTACTAGTATTGAAAAACTGCCAGTAGCCACACACTACTGGCTACACTTGTCTTGGGCAGGGTTTCAACATACCGTTTGAAACCCATTTTTAAATGGGGGCCCAGGGCCTAATGCAGTGGTTTTCAAACCTTTTCATGTCAAGGACCTCCGTAGCCGCGGAACCTGCATCATAAAATGTTTTGTGTCATGGACCCCCCAGAATAAAAGATTTGTGTAAAAAACACAGACAATGTGGATAAAGTGGTTAAAATGATTGTGATGTTGTAATTAACAAATGCATCACCCCTGGGGGTTCCCGGACCCCACTTCGAGAACCACTTGCCTAATGCATATCAAACTGAAATGAAAAAAGGTTGAGAATCACTGCTCTACTATGACATGTGGGACCAACCAGAGACAGTTTCCATCAAGTTATTCTCCTATAGCCTCAGAGCTAGTGACGGAACTGCCTTTATTATGGGACCTTTCCCTCAACTAATCATGTTAAATAATCATTAAAAATGTTTTGTGGTGTCATGTACCAACAATGTTGACTGTATTGACAATAGCCTAATTCATTGCGACCGCAAGTCGCATTTACTATGAAAATGTGCAATTCCCGTCAGTCAGTCAGTGTATCACTCAAAATCCCCATACATGGGAAAGCCCCCATATATGGTGCCCAGGGCTCGTGACATCACGTGACATCATCAGGGATGGAGATCAGTGATATAGTAAATGTGATCTGCTGTCGCAATTAAGCCCATATATGGAGATCCCTGATGCCATCAATATTGGCCAGCAAGTTGCAACTCCATATCTGACCTCAAACTTCAAACCCTTAGATCTCCATATATGGATATATGTTCAGAACCTGTTCTGACATTCCATATTTTGATCTTCCTCTTCGATGTCTCCCTCTGCGATGTCTCCCTTTTGACTGATACCTGTCCATTCAAACTCTAGACGGGCCTGCCCCAAAGTTATTAGTGCAGTCGCGGCGCGCCCGGCAGCCGGCGAAAACTAGAGTTCTCAACAGGCCAGAAAATTAATGCCCGTCCCTCATCAAACCCTGTACACTCAAAGAATGTCCCCCCTACCACCCTTAGATCTCCATATACGGAGCTGACCTGTTCTGACATTCCATATGTTGATCTGACCTCATCAAACCCTGTACACTCAAGACATGCTCCTTATATGGCCAGTACAGAATTCATTCGATGTTGATCTGACCCCCCATGCCAAAGTGCCATGCAGCACTCGGCCTCGGTGAGGTCGCTTCTCGCCCTTAGGCGTCTTACTGGTATGTAGCCTACATATATAGACACACAGGCCCCATCAAAAGGATACAGGTGGGGTGCACCAGGTAACTCTTCAATCATGATGATGTTCATTGTACCATGATTTAATCTGCAGTCTGGGAACCAAATGACTCAATGGAGATATTCCAGGATTTCCAGTCCGGTGGTGTGTTGTTCAAGGAGAAGATCAGAGGGGTTTACCCGCGAGGCAAGCCATTGATCTGCTATTGATATGATCAGCCTCTCCTCTTAAGAAGTCTGAGTGTCTGATGTTGGACTTCAACAGTGGTGGAAGAAGTACACAGAGGTTTCACTTAAGTAAAAGTATAGCGATACCACAAATAAAGAAATACTCTGTTATGAGTAGAAGGCAGGTATTCAAGATTTGAGTGTATAGCCTGTTTGCATTATTTTGTTGATGATATTAGCCAGGTCCTAGACGTATTGTGTTAGCCTATATAATGTATTATGAATTGAATAGGCTACACATTTCCCGGACCTTTTTGTGTTATCCTTTTAGTCTGGATCCCATGATCAATTATGTATAGGCCTATAGGCATAGTGGAGTGTATAGTGTATATAGCATAAATGTATATAAGGACTATAGGCTATAGCCTAGTCCTAGTCCTTGCACATTTCCTGATCAACTGGTTTGTGAGTAAATTGAAGTTAATTAAAGTGAATGTGAATGTTATAGACACATATTTGCAAACATAGTTCTGCAGCAAAAAAGCTTATAGCTACTTTTTCTATTGATTTTCTTTCTTTTTTTGCCTTAATGCCTTAATTAGGTGGCACCGACCTAATTATTATACATGTGTATATTCTCCTAAGAACCATGGAGTAGCCAATATGCATTATGCTTCATTGATCTGCCATTACCCATCAGATCAGAGAGTTTATTAGGCGACCAAAGCGATTGATCTTCTATTGATCTTCTATTGATCTTCTCCAAGTCTGAAGGGCTGTTGGGTTTAAAGGACCACTTCACCACTTTTCAACCTATCTTCATATAATAGGTCCTCACTAATTATCATGATAAAATGGCACCATTTTTTTCCTACTCAATCTGAACAAGTCTGAACTCAGTAACAGTGTGCAACCAACCAGACTCAACGACGAATTAAGCCTACCTTTTTAATGATCATATCATTGCTTTGGGAGGCTACTGTAATATTGAATTGTATTAGTGTAGTGTGTAGTGTAATAGCTATAGTGTAGGGTAGTTTGTAGGCCTATTATATAACATTCTATTTACTGTTTTTCTTTTCTGATAGCCACCACTAATTGCTTGACTGATGTGTTAATTTGGTACAATGTGTGTACAATATGTGTACACTTTGTGTAACACTTTGTGTACACTTTGTGTACACTTTGTGTACACTTTGTGTAATATGTGTACATATAACACTTTGACTACTATTGGCATCAAGCTATACCTTAAAGCCTTAAAGAAAAAGTAGTCACATTTTTCAAGATTTTCCCAAAACCTTTTGAAAATACAGATCTACAAGCTCACAAGACAATAATAATCTAAACATGCAAAGTAACTTGAGACTAAAGATTTCAAGTAATCCTATGTAAAACGTACATTATACTTACCTCTGAGATGTAGTGGAGTAGAGGTATAAAGTAGTGGAGTGTAAACTATCAAAAGACAATATAACACTCAAGAAAGTAGTAAGTATAGCAAGAGTATGTTAATACATAACTTATACGATTTGGGGTTGTTGTATATATATGCGCAAGAAACCAAGTTCAAATCCGGTTTTGGACCCTTTAGATGAGGAAAGTTACATTGTGCAGCTTTAAGTGCAGTAGCCTATATTTGAGTATGTACAAGTTACTTTAAACCACTGGACTTCAACAGCAGACTTCCTCCCAATGATATATACCATTATTCAGCTGGGAGCTATTCCGTTTTGATAGCCTTACACAAAGCACATGCAGCACCATGTTGGGTTTCATAGCCAATAGCCATCCTGCCTAGTTTCTGGTACTTGTAAAATGCACACAAGTAAACAAATACAATAAAATACATCTACGAGGGTCAGTTATCTGTAGGTCAACAGGTTGGGTACACTGTAGAGTAGCCTGGGCTATGGACCTATGGCGCCATCTGCTGGATGCACCAAACATCAGAATAAAGTTGGGCTCACAGTCATGGTGAGATGAGAGTGACAATTAATATTCTCTATCACTATTCACTAACCCAAGTAACCTTAATTGCGGGACAGCACAGGTTGGGACGAATGTCATTGGGGTAGGTTCACTGTAGGGCTAAGCGGGGAATCCATCCGACAGCATTCATGATGGCAATGACATTAGCCTAAAACACATGTCATGCATACATTACACATATTGTACCAAATTAACACATCAGTCAAGCAATTAGTGGTGGCTATCAGAAGAGAAAAACAGTAAATAGAATTATAGAATAGAATGTTATATAATAGGCCTACAAACTACCCTACACTATAGCTACTACACTACACACTACACTAATACAATTCAATATTACAGTAGCCTCCCAAAGCAATGATATGATCATTAAAAAGGCAGGCTTAATTCGTCGTTGAGTCTGGTTGGTTGCACACTGTTACTGAGTTCAGACTTGTTCAGATTGAGTAGGAAAAAAATGGTGCCATTTTATCATGATAATTAGTGAGGACCTATTATATGAAGATAGGTTGAAAAGTGGTGAAGTGGTCCTTTAAACCCAACAGCCCTTCAGACTTGGAGAAGATCAATAGAAGATCAATAGAAGATCAATCGCTTTGGTCACCTAATAAACTCTCTGATATGATGGGTAATGGCAGATCAATGAAGCATAATGCATATTGGCTACTCCATGGTTCTTAGGAGAATATACACATGTATAATAATTAGGTCGGTGCCACCTAATTAAGGCAAAAAAAGAAAGAAATCAATAGAAAAAGTAGCTATAAGCTTTTTTGCTGCAGAACTATGTTTGCAAATATGTGTCTATAACATTCACATGAACATGACAGTAGCACATTCACTTTAATTAACTTCAATTTACTCACAAACCAGTTGATCAGAAAATGTGCAAGGACTAGGACTAGGCTATAGCCTATAGTCCTTATATACATTTATGCTATATACACTATACACTCCACTATGCCTATAGGCCTATACATAATTGATGAATTGAACATGGTGGACCCTGTTGTAAACAAGTGTAATGCTTAATTGGGTCGTCCACTCACAGTTAACAGCCTTTGTATTGAGTTTGTGCTTGAAATGTAGTGTAATTCTGCAAACTGTTAATACAATTTTCAATCAATCAATCAATCAATCATGGGATCCAGACTAAAAGGATAACACAAAAAGGTCCGGGAAATGTATATGTAGCCTATTCAATTCATAATACATTATATAGGCTAACACAATAGGTCTAGGACCTGGCTAATATCATGAACAAAATAATGCAAACACTATAGGCTATACGTACGTACCAAATAGAAGGGAAAATAATATAGCTACTCCCTTTAATTGAAAGTTAACTTAATCGCATTTGGGGCATTTTTTGCTTTGTAACAGCAGTAGCCTATAGCTTTCTAGTCTACATATGCCTAATCTAATATTCAAAGCAGCTAACCTTAATTGCGGGACAGCACAGGTTGGGACGAATGGCATTGGGGTAGGTTCACTGTAGGGCTAAGTGGGGAATCCATCCGACAGCATTCATGATGGCAATGACATTAGCCTAAAACACATGTCATGCATACATTACACATATTGTATTAAATTAACACATCAGTCAAGCAATTAGTGGTGGCTATCAGAAAAGAAAAACAGTAAATAGAATGTTATATAATAGGCCTACAAACTGCCCTACACTATAGCTACTACACTACACACTACACTAATACAATTCAATATTACAGTAGCCTCCCAAAGCAATGATATGATCATTAAAAAGGCAGGCTTAATTCGTCGTTGAGTCTGGTTGGTTGCACACTGTTACTGAGTTCAGAATTGTTCAGATTGAGTAGGAAAAGAATGGTGCCATTTTATCATGATAATTAGTGAGGACCTATTATATGAAGATAGGTTGAAAAGTGGTGAAGTGGTCCTTTAAACCCAACAGCCCTTCAGACTTGGGTTAATAGTAATCTCAGCAAGGCAAATGGCTTCTTGGTTAGAGTGGGTGACAATGTTATCACACGTAAAGATGAAATTACCTACCTAGGTTCCATCCTGGAGGCTAATCTTTCCGGTGATAAAATGGCCACCAACGTAATCAAAAAGGTCAACCATAGAACAAGATTCCTTTACAGGATCTCCTCACTGGTCAACAAAAACACCTTGAAGACCTTAACAGGAGCCCTTGTACAGGGTTTCTTTGACTATGCATGCACCTCCTGGTACCACAGCACCTCAAAGGCCCTTAAAACCAGGCTCCAGACTTCCCAAAACAAACTGGTCAGGCTCCTACTTGACCTAGCCCCCCGAACCCACCTCACCCCTGCCCACTTCGACAGGCTGGAATGGCTTAGGGTCGACGACAGAGTACAGCATCTTGCAATGGGTCTGGTCCACAAGATTCGATACACCACCAAGATACCCATGTACCTGTCTAGATACTTCCTTAATGTTAACGAAGTCCACACCCACAACACCAGAGGGAGTGCAACGAACCATGTACAACCCAGATTCGGCACAAACAAGGGACTAAATTATTTTCGCTCCTATGCCACCAAAATGTGGAACGCCCTACCAACTGTCATTAAGACATGCGAATCCCTTGACTCCTTCAAAACCGCTCTCAAAGGGCACCTACGGACGGCTGCAATTCGAAACTGGCCCCTGTAAAATCGGAATCCCCCAAACACGAACGCAAGGACAACACAAGAGACGGTCGCGGCCACACAGCCAACTCAAGGTATGGCCACTGAGCCAACTTTGGGACCCAACGCAAGGACAACACAAGAGACGGTCACGGCCACACAGCCAACTCAAGGTACGGCCACGGAGCCGACTTGGGGACCCAACGCAGCTCCTCCCAGGAAACAAACAAATTAACGGAGCTGAACGTGAATCCCCCCCACCGCCCACCCCCTTTTTTTCCCCCTCACCGTATATGTTTCTTTTCCCTTTTTACCTCCTTTATGATGAATTCCTGTTCTGTCTATAGAAGTGTCTATTTGTACGTCTCTAAATGTTTTGATGATTTGAACATGGTGGACCCTATTGGAAACAAGTGTAATGCTTAATTGGGTCGTCCACTCACAGTTAACAGCCTTTGTATTGAGTTTGTGCTTGAAATGTACTGTAATTCTACAAACTGTTAATAAATTCTTCAATCAATCAATCAGAAGATCAATAGAAGATCAATAGAAGATCAATCGCTTTGGTCGCCTAATAAACTCTCTGATCGGATGGGTAATGGCAGATCAATGAAGCATAATGCATATTGGCTACTCCATGGTTCTTAGGAGAATATACACATGTATAATAATTAGGTCGGTGCCACCTAATTAAGGCAAAAAAAGAAAGAAAATCAATAGAAAAAGTAGCTATAAGCTTTTTTGCTGCAGAACTATGTTTGCAAATATGTGTCTATAACATTCACATGAACATGACAGTAGCACATTCACTTTAATTAACTTCAATTTACTCACAAACCAGTTGATCAGGAAATGTGCAAGGACTAGGACTAGGCTATAGCCTATAGTCCTTATATACATTTATGCTATATACACTATACACTCCACTATGCCTATAGGCATATACATTATTGATGAATTGAACATGGTGGACCCTGTTGTAAACAAGTGTAATGCTTAATTGGGTCGTCCACTCACAGTTAACAGCCTTTGTATTGAGTTTGTGCTTGAAATGTACTGTAATTCTGCAAACTGTTAATACAATTTTCAATCAATCAATCAATCATGGGATCCAGACTAAAAGGATAACACAAAAAGGTCCGGGAAATGCACATGTAGCCTATTCAATTCATAATACATTATATAGGCTAACACAATAGGTCTAGGACCTGGCTAATATCATCAACAAAATAATGCAAACAGGCTATACGTACGTACAAAATAGATGGGAAAATAATATAGCTACTCCCTTTAATTGAAAGTTAACTTAATCGCATTTGGGGCATTTTTTGCTTTGTAACAGCAGTAGCCTATAGCTTTCTAGTCTACATATGCCTAATCTAATATTCAAAGCAGCTATAAGATCAGACACAGTAGGCTAAGCTTAGTAAGCTTACATTAAGAAATAACATCAATTAAAGTCGTTTCGAGTTCGACTGAACTTGATCAGTGGACACATATACAATTCGACAGTCAGATGATGATCACTGGTTTCGTGTTTGATTCTGGATCAGATCAAAGTCCCTGGTTCTTTGAACCAAAGGCTCAGGTCGCCCTTCATGTCTGTCTGAAGTGGACAGGACTCAGGAGCGATTCACTGGACAAGACACAACAAAGTGGACTTCCATTGAACACAAGGAGCACTAACGACCCGCCGAGCACCTTGTTTGATGTAACGATGATGGGCTGATGATGTCTGAACTGGATCAGGGGTATAAGACTGGACATGGACAGGTCCAGAGTTCACTCTTCTTTGGAAAGGTGAGGGGTTGGTTATAGGAAGACTTGTGCTCGCTGAACTTTTTCCACACTGACAACTTTTTCCTTTGGCACTTTTTGAAAACTACAATGGAAGCGACCACCAAGTTCTCTAACTTCAGCATCAATCGCATTATGGGCTCTGGGTTTGGACCGTCTCCTCCTCATGCACCTACCCACACTGTTGTATATGTACCTGGCGTATACGTTGGACTTTCCAGCGGCCAGGGCTGTTTGGACTCCAGTAATGTTGGACGCGTGTCGGTGCCCAGGCCTCCAGCAGCACCAATGCCCCGTGCAGCCAGTGGGCCATATCATGGGATGGACAGCTACCCGACCTATGGGGCGTACGGTCTGCATCACGCAGGATTCAGCTTTTATCCGAATTCTGTGCACACTCTGCACAGCAGGCCTGCAGGCTTCCCGATGAACACAGGTAAGAAATTATAGGCCTTTACGCAATGTCATGGTTTTAATTAATTTACATGTTTTTGCACACGTGTTTTTCGTTCTGCACATTGATTTTATTTATTTTGTATGTAAGCTATAACTTACTGTTTCGACAAGTGCTAAATAAAGTGTAGACTAGCCTATTATTATTATTATTATTATTATTATTATTATGGGTATTGGGGTCTGTGCTGTTCAGACCCCGCACATTGGTTAGTCTTTACGCATGGGCGAATTGACTTGTCATCAGGATCAGGCTATATATGCCTTTTTAATGCAATAATCTATAAAGTAGGCCTATGACTAATTTATATGCATGTTGTTTTGTATTGGCAGGGCGACAGCCGTTGTCTTACCTGGATAACTGTAGTTACCAGCAGCAGCAGCAGCATGTGTCAGAGAGGCCGCAGCCTCGTCCAACGAGCCGGATGAGGACAATGTTCACCGAAAGTCAGACCAAACATCTGGAAAAGCTGTTTGAGGTCACCGACTACCCCGGAGTGGAGACCCGGGCTGAACTGGCAAGGGACACCGGCCTGACCGAAGAAACTGTTCGGGTAAGTGATTATGATTATATAGGCTATAAATTGAGTGCGTAAAACCTATAGCCAAACTGTTCCTTGCTTTACGCATGACGCGCGTCGTCGGCCTTTGCACAGATTCACCATTCATTGCTGCCCCCACACACAAGCATACAATATAACAGTCTCCTTTCTTTTCTTCCAGGTTTGGTTTAAGAACCGCAGGGCTCGCATGAAGAAGAAGAACTGCAACAACTGAGTGGACACATCTCCGTATTCTCGCCCCTCTGCTGCGTCCAATTAAGGCCACCGGCCTCTACTGAAATCAATGACATGGCTGATATAAGCGCCCCCTGCGCCTACCAGTATATTATCACATATCAGAGCCCTATGATGCCATAATGTATATCATTATGTATGGCGCTATCCCTCTGAACGGGAGACCGCTGTCCAGGCGGCTGCCTGGGTCATCACGGTTCAAAACATCCCCAAATGGACTTGCTGCACTGCTTTAATTACAACAGCTGCACTAATGCTACAAGCAACGACAATGTGATACGTCTGTAATTGTTTGTTTGAATTTACTGTAGGGCTATTTTATTTATTGACTATTAGCACTTGGCTTTGTTTAATTGTCTGAGCTGAAATAAATGCACATGAACTGACTCGATGTGTTGTCTCTTTATATGCTTATGTTTTAATTGGCAATCAACTGAACCGACTGAGCAATATATAAAAATCATATACTCTCAGATAGGTCTTTAGGAGAATGCTTAAAGTCTTGGGATGGGTCACTGCAGCAGACACACACACACACACACACACACACACACACACACACACACACACACACACACACACACACACACACACACACTGCAAAGGAGACAATGGGGCAGTGCAAGTATAGAAAACAACATCAAATTCTTTATTATATTCATAGAGTGGTCATCGTTGTTATTGTTATAATAATTTTCATGCTGATGAGAAGATACACTGTTGTTGGAAAAAATAAAAAATAATCAAACAACCCCAAAATACTAAGAGACAGAGAAAGATAGAATGAAAGAGAGAGCATGCAATTATTATTCACTTTGATGAGGACTGCGGTGTAAAGTCCAATACTTATTCTCACCCATCCCACCCCACACAACCCCACCCTATAGCGTCCATCAGGGTTCACACACTTTAAAACAGGAGTGTATCACGCACGTGGACTGCACGACCGAGCACAGAATAAGTTATTAACACATACAGGCTACAGGCTACAAAATAAAAACCGTAAAACAAAAAGTACACTTTGTGAAATTATCAAAATATAGGCTATATATTTTAAGACCTAAAAGAGTATGTTAAAAACAACTAGCGTGTTGGATTAGTGTCAGGTTAGTTTGCATGAGAATGATTCCATGATTGTTGATGTTAAAGAGCACATTTAGACTTAACAACGTTAAAAGGCTGCACAGACATGTACAAATAAATGCTTTAAGGTGAACAAAGGCTGAGGAATGGAGTAAATGGAGTTTTGCTCCTATAGTAAGATGACAACGTGTGACACAATGACACTTCACTGAGCATTCCAGAGATCCTGCCACGTTGGTAGGAAGACCACCTTTAAAAAGTCAACGGATTCACTGAGACATATTAATGTAACTGTACATTCACTGTACAAAAGACATACGTACACCAGAGAGTGTGCCGTTAAAAGACAACAGACATTCAGTGCCACAGGCAACGTGTTGGCGCTTTCTTTCATTAGCCTCTTTAGTATGGAAACATGAGTCACACATGCCAACATGTGGACACACTGAATAAGTCCTCCACCATTATGTGTAGGTATGTTAAAGGGGAGGCGTCCAAAGGCGTCCTGTGGCACTGAGTGAGTTAAGACTTGAAATATGGTTGTTCAGGAAACAAATTAAAGATATGGGAAATGAAAAAGGTCTGAAGAAAAAATATTTCAGTACCGACAGCAGGCGACTTCCAAACCTGTAGTTTCAACTCCAGTCCTGGGCTGGGTTTCAAACAGAGGCAGTTTTACGTGGCATGCAGGTAAATGCAATTCACTAGCAGAAAAGAAAGTTAACATTCCCTCAAAACCAAAGTAGGCCTACCACTGCTCTATCTGATGAAAGCATTAGCAAAACCTGCTAACCACGATCTGATGTCAGGCTGGCAATCTTTTCCTTTCACTTTCACTGTCCGCCCATGTGTGTCCACTGTCTACTTTCACTGTCCTGTCCACTTTCACTGTCCATGCCCAATTCTTCCTCCAAATATAGCCGATCTACAAGCGTTCACCAAGCATGAGGTGACATTCTGCAGGTATACAGTATGCCATGCAGCTGTAATGTGGCAGTAGTGTTATGGGTGGAAGTGTGGACCTCGTCATCACAGGTATCTGGTTGAATTAGGCCTACGACACCTATAGAAAGCCCAGCGGCAAGTGCCGCCATTCCAGAGCCTCTCTCTCCCCTGTAGTATTGTGTTGTGTTCACTGTTAACACCTTCACATACTACAGTGTAGTGGTTGAGCTAAACTGCACGGCCAGCTACAGGCAGCGAATCAGCTGAATCCACGAGAGAGTGCAGGAGCAACCAGTTGTGTCAGCCAGAGTTTGGACCTACAGGATGATTCATACAAGTCTAAACACGTACTTTCCAATGGTACATAATCCAATTTCCCCCCTTACTCCTTGGATTCCAAACTTTAACAGCTGTATTTACTACATCATCAGCCAATGATTTTAACAAAAAACGGAATTACCTCAGTGTGACTGGTGTTGTACTCAAAACGTTCCAGCCAAACCAGTATAAGATTACCAGCATTTCGCCAGTAGATGGTGTCACTTTCGCACCCTGGTGCAGCTGATAGTACTGTATAGTTCTATAATGATAGCGATGCATAAGACGCTGTCCTCTCTGTGCTAGTGTGTTTACAGTGTGTGGTAGAAGGAACACATGACATGGACCACTGCCAAACACAGAACATACACTGCAGGTACACTGCTTATATATTGATGTTTTCAATTAATGCAAGCAATCAGAGAGAATTAAGATTAAGCACATGTAACGTTAGGTTAAGTAGTATTTGTGTTTTTGTGTGGGGATGCTCACGTTCACAAAACATACCAAGGTCTTATTTGCGTAGAGAGGAGAGGAGAACATAAGAGAGGAGACAAGACGAGGAAGGGCAGGATAGAGGGAAGGTAAAGGAGAAGAAGCATTTTAAATAGCAGGTGTTCTATCTAAATCTAGCCTAGAGATTTTATATTTTATAAAAAAGTTGTTTTCTTGCACAAATAAAGGAAAAGAAAATATTTAGATGGAGAGGAGGGTACTGTTTGGTCTAGACACATAGAGCTGTATGGCTTTGATTATCATTCACATATGCATTTTATAAAGTATATTCAACTTCCATCTGATTGTGTATAGGCCTATATCATATTATATATATATATATATATATATATATATATATATATATATATATATATATTTATTTTTAAAGCTGAGAATGACTGAAGATGTGGTTAGTGGTAGTACTTTAAGTGATCATACTCAACTACAAAACAATATTTGCTAGGAATTGGACAGAAATGTACGTTGCACCGGAAATATTTCCTTTCCAGGGCTGTTTGTCAGTTTGATTAGCATGATGTTAAATAATCCAAGGGTACTTGTGAAGATTTTATAATCATAATATATTTGTAAACCTACCACATCATATGGTTTGAATTGGTCATATACTGTTTAATAATGACAGACATGATCCATTGAGTGTTTAGTCACGAATGTCATTTTCTGCACTACTGTTTGGGAACAGAATTTGATCAAGGGATATGGGTGGTGATTAGATCTGTGTATTTCCTATGCTTTCACATCTGCTTTGCTACTGATGCTTCATTTTAGAATCAATCCACTGTCTTTAAATACAGAGAGTATAAAATCAAATCAAACTGAGACTGACTCTACGGTAAAATACGATTATATTTGACACTTGTTTCCAAAACAAAGGAAACATATCACTGGAGACCAAAAAACGCAATGGAAAAATTAGGTCAATTTGAAGTTCAAAAAAGCTATACAAAATGGTGACAGAAACCTGAATACGTACGTTTGACCCTGTTTTCTTTTTGACATCTGATGTTACTGACTTTATGCTCCATGACAAAATGGCTGTAATCACCTTTTGATGTCTGATGTGTTCAACGTATTGCATTCATTTCAAGCCTGTGCCTTTCTGTCTTTGTCAGAGAACCAATGTTCACTTTTCCAGATAGGCAGCATGACTGTATTGCACACTGAAAAGAGCATATATAAATCTGCTATTTTCAACGCAGGACACCATCCATTTTTTAAATACTTTGCTGTCAGCCCTAAAACCAATCCCACCCATCTGGCATCTGGCATAAACAGAATGGAACAAACCATTTATTTTCCCTATTTTGACTATTCAACCCAAGGCTGGTAGCAGCAGAATAGAACTTGTAGCAGCGTGAGCATTAGCCTTATTATTGTAGACAACCTGACAGACTGAATTCAACTGGGTTTTATAAGGAAACAAGCTACGACAGTTTGGCAAAAGTGAGCGATTGGGAACTCCCTAAAACAAACGCGGGCCAAATTATAGGTAAAAATTCTCGGAAGAACTGCTTTCAATGGAGTACTGGATTCATAATTACAATTACATTCTCTGTATGTTTTACAGAGATCGCAGGACATTTGCTGTTGAGATACAAGGCACTAGATCTTGCTATAGAATGGAGCTATGAATGGACTGGAGTGAAAGAGAGGAAGAGAAGGAGAAAGGGAAGGAGGGATGTGGTCCACCATGGTAACATTTGACTTTGGACAACAGCGATAAGTCTGAGACTGAAAAAAAAAAAACTAAGCAAAATAATGACCGATGAGCAGAGAGACTGGAGAAGGAGTTAGGTCTGCATCTCAGCACGCAGCATCCATGGAAACCAACAACAGAACAGCAACCTGGAATAGAACAAGATAGATCAGTGCCTGCTGTGTTGTGGGGTAGCTGTGGAAAGCCCTATAGCTTGCCATGCACAGCAACTAGTCTCTGTCTGTCTGTCTGTCTGTCTGTCTGTCTGTCTCACCTCTCTTTTGGGGGGCTGGGTACCCCAAAATGAAAACAAAATACCCCCAACATATATTAGCTGTAAAACTGACAACTGCATTGGTGCACTATTGGTGGCTGTACTCTTTCGTTATTGCTCAGCTCTCTTCACTGTGATTTAATAGAGCACATTGTGAACACATTTGTTTTTACACATTTTGCTGTAAAACTGCATTAGTGCACTACTGGCTACTAGTGTCTGCATTCATTCAGCGACTAGTCTGTATGTCTGTCTACCTGCCTGCCATGTTGTAGTTGAGGCTAAAAGGCCTATTCCTTCCACACAAAACACATGTACATCATTGTGATTCAGGTTGGAGATACATGACTATGCTTTGATGTAATGTAGTGTACCTGGATATGGAGCTCTCAGATGTAATGTCTTTAGGAGAACGCATGGTATTGAAGTTACGCTTGGGCGGCTGGGCCACTGTAGGAGGCACACACACACACGCACGCACACGCACGCACGCACGCACGCACGCACGCACGCACGCACGCACACAGGCACGCACGCACGCACACAGGCACACACACACACACACACACACACACACACACACACACACACACACACACACACACACACACACACACACACACACACACACACACACACACACACACACACACACAGAGGATAGGTCAGGACACAGAACAGGTCAGGACACAGAACAGGTCAGGACACAGAAGAGTAGAGAAGATTTCATTGTTTCAAGTGCCAATGGAAAACAATGGGTGGCACTTAAAAAGCTTTCAAATTACACACACACACACACACACACACACACACACACACACACACACACACACACACACACACACACACACACACACACACACACACACACACACACACACACACACACACACACACACACACACACACACACACACACACACACACACACACACACACACACACACACACACACACACACAGTGGGCTGTACTTACTGGAGACCTGGTGAACTTTCTTCACCATGTTGTTGTCGTTCTCTGTCTGTCGTTCTCCATCTACAGGACCTCCAATTCTGAGACAGCAATAACAAACCATGTCACTTTACACTAGCAATACTGTACCAACACATCATGATACTGTTCTGTACCAACACAGGTCCCACTGGTCATACTGGTCATTGCATGTAGCCTACTCCTACGGGCTGGGGCAGCACCTGTCAGTAAGGAGTATTGGGCGGGAGGAGTAGGACGAAGGCCTTACATCCTCCCGGTGGGGGCTCCTCACTGGCAGGTGAGTCAGTAGGATACAACAACAGTGACAACATATAAATGTGTGTACAGAGGAATTAATTGGCATAACGACTAAAACTGGGTAAAAATCATGAAAAAAAAAGGATTTCATGTGAATTGGTTTGTTTCAGAGTGAATGTAAATTGTATGGAAGTACGTCCCAGCCCATAGGAGTCGATAGCACAGCGACGATGACTGCCCTTGCTGTCTGATTTCCCTCCCCCGAACACGACCAATCGTGTTCATATAGACAATCCGCCAAGCCGTATACACTGCAGTGGAACTGAACCCATATGACTCTGCCATGGTGGAGAGGATTCTTTGTCAATTTTCACCTGTGCCCACAATAGGGACAGCAGGTTGAACGTGGTGAAGGCCTGAAATGTGAACGTAGCCTTTGAGATGCCCCTGTTCTTAGGATTTAGTCTTTTGTAATTAGTGTTTTGAATGTCGTTTGATGTGTGTATTTTTACTATTACCTGGCTGCAAACCAATTTCCCGCAAGGGACAATAAAGCTAACCTTGAACCTTGAGATGTCTTGAAGGTATCTCCTCACCCAGTGTTGGGAAAGTTCATTTATTTTATGAACTAGTTCAGTTCACAGTTCAGAAATTTAAAAAGGAACTAATTCAGTTCATAGTTCATAATTCAACATTTTGAACTAAAGTTCATGGTTCAACGATTTTAGTTATTTTTCGTTCTTTAAAAAAAAAATTATTGCCACAGCCTAGGCTATAGCCATTTGCGCATTTGCGCACCAGCTGAGAGACAGGGATTTAGAGAATGCTGACAGGCACTCAAATGAGATGTTAACGTCCTGTAAGTAGACTTAGAAATAAAACTAGTGTTGACTAATCAATACAAGTGGCTCTTATTTTGATGAGGCAGTTTCTGCACAGGAAGTCCGTTTCACTTGTAAACAAGCTACGATGGATGAGCTGTCAAAGTACTAGTCCCACGTTAGCGACCCTATTTACAATATGAAAACTGTCACTTAGACAATGTAGGTTACACACCGCTGGAATTAAACATGGAACCTGCAGGCAGCATTAGGTGAGTAATTCATTGTATATGTGTTGGACGTTCGTGGTTGTGCTAATGATAAACGGACAGGTGCTGCCAGTGGGATCCTCCTGCTGCTTAACGACGACACTGTTCTGTGACTAGGTGTACTAGTGTAGCTTTGCATCTGCCCGTGTGAAAGCAGCATAACGTCGTGGCAGGATACAAACGTCTGTAACCCCCACTCCCCCCCCACTCTTGAACGAAGTTGAACGAGAGAAAGTGACGTTCACACACGCCAGAAATGAACGAGTTCACAATGATGTTCATCAGGCAGAAATACAGTACGTTCAGTTCACGTTCAGCCCAAATGAGAACGCGTTCGTGAACTATCGTTCTTTGAACGTGTTCGGTTACAACACTGTCCTCACCTTTGGACACGGGAGGGCGGGGCAAACACGCCATACTTAGGCAGACAGTTGAAGTAGCGAACGCCGAACACCGAGCCATCGTGTTTCCCTGTCGGCTGGTCCAGTTCAACACCAAACCACAAACCTGGACACGCACGCACGCACACACACACACACACACACACACACACACACACACACACACACTTGTATTATTTTCAAGTCGAAAATAGCAGATCTACAACCATTTCTTGTGAGGACCAGGGAAAATGTTCTCGATTTGTCTATTTCTCACATTCTACTCGGAATTTGAGTACACGTGCGCACACACACACACACACACACACACACACACACACACACACACACACACACACACAGACACAAACACACACACACGCACATAATCAGCAGTAAATATGTAAAATCCAGTGTATCTCTAAAGATTCAAATCCCTGTGAAAAGCTGCTATAATCGTCCCACAGCACAACACACCTGGGGCAAAGTCTGTCTTGCCATAGAAGCGTACGATGCCGTTCTTCTGTCCTGCCACCAGAACCTGGTCTCCCACCTCCACGTTCAGCCCATCCGGGTCCAGACTGGCCACCGATGTCTTCTTCTTCTTGTGGGCTGAGGGGTAGAACGCATGGATTAAAGCAAAAATAAAATCTCATGACTGAAACAGTTTGCCCCCACAGTACTAGCGCCGTTAACACAATATGTAAATTATAATGTTTTAGTCATATTATTCCTGCCAGTAAATATATACTGCCAATCAGGTGAAGAAATCACCTCTGTCTGAGGCTTTAACGTTTGCTTTTATATGAAAGACGATGGTTTTATGGAAGATGCTTCAGCACATAATGCTAGTTTGACCACTTGAAATGCTCTAATCTTAAAATAAGCAAAGATAGCATATTCTACAAGCTCTCAATGCGTCGCATTGAGAGCTTACTACTTTGCCTTAAATAGAAGAAATGTTGGCATCTCCAGGATCCAAATGATTGAAATCAGTTGTGGCGACTGAGAACTTTAATCCATGAGAAGGAAGCAAACGCACCGTCAACATGCAGACACAGGGCTATTTACTTAGAGGGACCCTTTACAAATTGCAGACAGGTGCTATTTTATGCCGGTCATGGAGGAGGTTAGGAGTCACACTTTTTGAAGTTGTAAGGGCATTCTACATTTTGGTGTCATAGCAGTAGAATGAATTTGACCCGTGTTTGTGCCCAAGCTGTGTTGAGTGAGATAAGTGGAGCTCCCTCTGCTGTTGTGCCTGTGTGTCTCTTTTTACGCAGTGGCTTTCTAACAAACGCATCCAGAAACCGATCACTCACGTCCCCACAACGATACTGTATATTTGGTATAATACGAAGGCCTATCACAGTCATTTCTATTGTTGTTATTGTTAATTATGTTAATAAAGTTGGATTCATACTTAGTTGTGTACTGGTAGTTGCACACACCAAGAATATTGAAGCAACAAGTTCACGATGTGGCTATTACTATTAATATATGTCATTTTAATTTAATTTAATTTAATTTATTTAATTTCTCCCCACACTACGCCTATTGTTTCAGAATGTTTCTTACATTTGATGGACTTAGGAAATATTATTTAAACATAGTCAGTCAGTGTGCCATATCAACATTATGTTTAATTTTGACACCACATCAAAATGTAATATGTCCAACTGATTTTGATTGTCCACAGGCTATACATAACAACCTTTTCTTCTTGGATCAGGATGCACGGTCATTAGACTCAATAACCCACCGATCTCCCAGACTCCCTCCCCAGTCAGAGTTAGGAGTTTGAATGAATGTAGAATTATGTGCAGGGTGACTTTTGTGATTTGTATTTGAGATGTGAGGGGACTTCATTTCTTCACACATTTCTTAACTTCTACAACACTGCATCTCGTAACCCTAACTACCTACCTTTCTCTTTCTCCTTCTTCTCTTTCTTGGCCTTAGAGGAGATGCGTGACGCCAGGTCCATGCGGGGGGTGCGGGGGGTGGAGGTGACGGAGGAGGGGAGCAGGTCCTTCACCTTGTTGATTTTAGAGACCGGGGCGAAGAGACCTGGGAGAGATACACGGAGCATGAGTGTTACTTTCGTCGACTAAAACCATGTTTCCCTTGTAGGACATAGCGCATGGACGGAACGAGGTGGTGTTACCTAGCTTGGGAGGACAGATGAAGTATCGGACACCCCCAACACTGCCGTCATTCTTTCCTTCTGGTTCGTCAAGCTCCACTCCCACCCACTGACCACTGGCAAACTCTGTGGTACCACAGAATCTCAGAGTGCCCGTCTGAGAGAGAGAGAGAGAGAGAGAGAGAGAGAGAGAGAGAGAGAGAGAGAGAGAGAGAGAGAGAGAGAGAGAGAGAGAGAGAGAGAGAGAGAGAGAGAGAGAGAGAGAGAGAGAGAGAGAGAGAGAGACAGACAGAGACAGAGAGAGAGACAGAGAGAGAGGGGGATGAGGGGGATGAGGGGGATGAGGGATAGTGATAGATGTACAGAGAACATGCCAAACATTGGGAGAAGGCAACAGGGAGGAAGAGAGATGAGGTGAGGTGACAGAGTAAGGGAGGAGAGAAACGAGAGAGGAGAAAATGAAAAGAAACAATAAAGAAAGAGAGAGATGGTATAAAATACAAATAAAAGGAGTTAGAGAGAGCAATGTCAAGTTAGCAAACAGTAGCACAGTATATAGGGTATTTTGCGGGAGAGAAAAACTAAAACTAAAAACTAAACTAAATGAGAAAGCTTTAGACAGACAGAGCAGCTGAAGTTAATATTGACACTGCACAATAGCTTAAGTTACGTATGTACTGTACTGTACTGTACGGTGTCAGACAGACGTCCTATACCGTACATCATGTTACTGTAATTATGGTATGTTAGTAACATATGGATATGGGATATGGGGCAAAGAAGCGCACAGTGAGCAAATCACAGTATATGTGCATAATGTATGTTAGGGTTTGAATTAAGGACAAATGATGTATATACACATACAGTATTACATATTACAGTACACACCACATATGATACCTGCTTTACCACATGGAAGAGGATGTTCTTGTAAATACCATAATAACATATCATATATTCAGGGAGATGTGTCAATTTACACACTGACTGTCACCACATTCAGATTCTGAGAAGAAAAGAAATGCCTCACAATTTTTGCCTAGGCATCAAATGTCCCGTCCCGTAAGACAAAAAAGAAAAGTGTGACAGACATGAAGCCAACCATCCTTATACCAACCACGGACCAACCACAGACTTTCGTTACAGCCCGGCCTATCAGAAGCGTACCTGATATTTTCTCTGGAAAAACCTGGACATGCTGCCCTGTCAGACCCTCTGTCACTGATATTGATGACGGAAGACCACTGAGACTAATGTATTATTTGGACATGTTCCAGTTCTTCTCACTAGAACGGATCGTCTAAAATACTATCCTGCCAACACATCCTGCCCAACAAATGCATTGTAAACACCCAAAGAAAGGTGCTTAGACAGTATGTGTTGCCTTTTTCTAGATTCAAAGTGAAACTGAAATCAACCTGTGCCTACAGTGTATACTGTATACAGAAAGGTACATTTATTTCCGGTGAAAATATTTCACCTGATAAAGATTTAGTGTTGAAACATTGTTTGCTGGTACAGAACAGCACTATCATACACTATCATACACTATCATACACTATCATACACTATCATACAACACACTGGTGAGGTGAGCATATTAACACCACTATGCCATTATTGGGCATATTTAATTATTTAGCAGGGACAGGTACGATTCATTAATTAGATGTTACATTTTGTTGACAAACTTTAGCCCATTTCACGCATTAATTAATTTAAAATGTATCTATAAATTCACCAATGCACTAATACACCACGTCTGTAATCCACGTAACCCGAGAACCGTTCGCCCCACCGACTTCAAATTCGACACACGCGTTCCACACCCCCACAAGGTGTGCCCGGTGTCGAGTCGGTCGGAGCCACGGTTGTCCAGAACCGCCACAAAAGGCCTCTGCCCGGGCTCTGGACAGGACCCCTGCCATATATGGAGCTGACCTGTTCTGACATCACAACACATATTTGGGCATGCCTGACACAGAACTCCAAATATAGGAATAAAGGGACACAGAGAGACAGATACAGAAATCTCCATATATGGGGCATAACAGGGACACAGACAGATGGGTGGAACGCACTGGAATGGGTACTCTGACACGGGTACAACAGGTATTGCATAGCCGGGTGGGGCATGGATCTCCAACTCTATACAGCTGGTCACCGGTCTAGTAATAACATAAATTCAACACAAATCTCAGACAAAAACCTAGATTTTAATGTAAAATCTTGTTTCCCTGTGAATGAGCTTCCACCCGCCAGGTGAGTGTGGTAGAGCAGGTACGTTCCACATGTGACCAGCTGGGTATACAGTGATTACAGTCCATACCAACCTGTGCAGGAGGGGTTGGAGAGGAGCTGTCTTCACTGCTCTCGTCTTTATGGAGCTACACAGTGAGAACAGACCGTTCAGTCCACCCACAATGCCAAATATGCTACCCACTTAAAGCCCGACCCACAGCACATTGTCAGCTTGCAGATTGTCCAATTTTTTGGCATACAGTACATGAGTACAAATTAAGAATATGGCCCCTTGCAATATTTCTGAAAATGTTCACATTTAACAACATGCACAGAATAGGGACATCAGAGTTAATTAAACACTGAGTTAAGCCAATGCTTATTTGAAGGGCCTTTCATCGGATAATGTATTGGCTATACATTATCCGCACAATGTTTCGGTCGGGCTCTTCAACCAACAATCAAAACTTTGGGTCATACTGTATTTATGTACCTCTGAGTTTGAAACAAAACACGCTATCGTTGGGCTATATACCTTCATGTCGTCCAGCACCACGCGGTCCCCCAGCTTCAGTCCCAGCGAGCTCAGCATCAGGTTGCCAGGGATGTTGTCGTAGTTGGGCAGGGTGGCTCTGGGCAGGTTGCAGCTCAGTGGCACTGCGTCCAGCAGCACCTGTTTCAGCTCCTTGGCCACCATGGCCGCCTCCGCCTTATCCAGACTCATGTCCATAGGGTCGGGGACCACGTCGGCCGGCCCCTGGCCCTTTTCATTCTGGAGGAGGAGGAAGAGAGGGGGGGGGGCAGAAGAATGAAGGAACAGAGATTGAGGATTTAATTGAGCACCGAAGTCTGATGTAATTTACACATGCTACCTGGGTCACAGGTTTCCACTGCTCCCATTTCTGTAGTTCTGAATGTTTAATATCGCATCAAATAAGAACTGTGCTCCAAAAAGAAACAAACAAGCACGGCTATTTGACTCATATGGATATGAAGCATCAATTGATGGCATGTATCGACTGTATCGAATATCAGTCACTAAATGATACAGAGCCACCTCCATGACAATATCGCCGGGACATTTTGTTTTTTACCACAATGTTTATTTGAGACGATTTTAAGATAACCCAATGTTACCACTCATACAGTATGTCATTCAAAAGCATAACCAAATCCTTTTGATGAGTAAACATAATAATATACCATTGTTCTCTTCCTGTTTCTTATGGCATGAATCAACCATTTCAACACACTTGTGTGAAATAGCCCCTTTGAGGCAGGAGATCAGCTCACAGAACTAATGTTACCCACACAGCCTAGATGGCAGTGCCATAGAGCCAAGGTTCTCAACCGGAGGAGGGCTCTCTCTGTTCATGTCTAGTCTGCGACCGAACAAAACGTGACATATTATGTATATATGTATACGCTGAAAGAACAATGCTAGTATTCTCACTCTGACGGTAGGGTTGGCTCCGTGCTCCAGGAGACACTTGACGGAGCCCAGGCAGAGGTTCGAGGCAGCGATATGCAGGGCTGTCCCGTGGTGGAAGTCACTGCACGTCGAGTTCAGCACTGAGGAGACCACAGAGCATGCAGTGAGTCATTTAGTTAACATTCAAAGAAAACATAACGCACATCATCCATTTCTTGGTGCTGAGGACCCAAACTGCTGAAACAGAATCATGAAATACAAAGCAATTTTGCTTTCTATGTAAAGCGCCTTGGAAGCGCTATATAAATGCACCATTTACACTGCTAGAATTAGTTAAATGCAGGGGACACATTTCATACTGTAGGCTAAATATACAGTAACAAATACTGCAAAGGAGTGAGGGACAAAATATGATTAATTATTAGTGTTGGAGAGACAGAGAGAGAGAGAGAGAGAGAGAGAGAGAGAGACAGAGAGAGAGAGAGAGAGAGAGAGAGAGATATGGGAGGAAGGCTGAATGTGAACCATGTCCTGGAGGACTACTATGCCGGCGGTGACAATGTGAATGTGCCGACCACAGCACCATTAATGGGAATTGGGCGCACACGTTATTTTTTATGACACCCCATTAAAGCTGCTCTACCACCACCACAACTACCATGGGACTGTGTTGGGGTTTAAGTGGCTAAAGTCTCAGGGAGCCCGTAACTAGGCTAGCACAATGCAATGGTTCATGTACAAAAGCCCGGTACTTTGTCGCACGGCGGCATGGAAAATAGCAGACCAACAAGCCGCTGTGAGCTTGTAGGTCGGCTATTTTCGACGTGGCGTGCGACGAAGTATAAATTAGGCTTTATCCAGGACAACTGGCCCAAAACAGGCTGTGTTTCTGTGCCCTGCATAAAGTACAAAGCAAGTCTGATTTAAAATGTACAGTACATCACATCATTCAATTGAAAGGTATTTGTCTGTTTCTTTCTTTCTTTCTTTCTTTGTCTTTATTCTGTCTTTTATTCATTTCATGGTTTCTATAATGCTTCTACAGTGGAAATGAGAGTGCTCCGTCAGTGTGTTCTCCAGCATTAAAAACGGTCAAAACGTACTTTGCTCAAGGACTTTACTCAAGGGCACTTCAACACGACACGTTGCTGTTGCAGGTATTTAACCAGTGACCTTGTGTTGGACTTGGAAGTACAGCACAGACAGGACACAAAGTTGGACTTGGATTTATTCATATTTTTGCATAAATTTACCTTTGCCATATCCTTTGCCAATCAATAGACACACAGGTGAGGAGAGAAGACCACATGCGACGTCAATGGAGAAGGTTAAATAAAATGCCACTGGATCAATACTAGGGTTACCTGTGTGTGTGTGTGTGTGTGTGTGTGTGTGTGTGTGTGTGTGTGTGTGTGTGTGTGTGTGTGTGTGTGTGTGTGTGTGTGCACATGTGCGTGTGCACGCGCGTGTGCGTGCATGCATCCTTGTTCCCCAGAGGCCCAAACATACCTACAGATGGTATGTGGACTCAAAGTATATACAATGTCTCCTCTGCATTCACTCACCCTAACTATTAGAAGCAATGGCCACTTTTAATACCGCGCTCTGGGCAGTTACTAGGGTTTAAGTGGCCTATTCAGGATCACTTCGACACATCTTTGGGGCCGGGGGGAGAACCAGGGACTTTCTGACTCCCGGGCGGTCACTTTACCAATTCAGCTATGGACACTCGTGATACCATAGGCTGATTTTGTAGTTTTTCCAGTTCATGTTAAAGACTATTAGACTAAAGAGATTAAAAAAAACCCCAAAAAAACATTGCAGGCTAATAAGCAACGCAACTGAAGCAAAACATTTTCATAATGGGTGTGTTAGATTTCAGTGAGGCATAGGTGTACCAATGTGCAAGCAGAGACAGCACTGACACCAAAATCTCTAACACCCCAATTGTAAATGTGATTGACGTAGCCACATCACAGTGTATTGTACAATACATGCAGGCTCATGCTGCAAACGTTTAGTTTTACCTAAACCAAAATAAACTACAAAATCAGACAAGGGTTTGGCCCCCCTTGAAGTGGTTATATAAGGCCAGGGAAATAACTGCATATAATGACGAGGGTTGTTTACAGTATATGTTAGTGTATCTGCGTGCACAACTGCATGTGTGTGTGTGTGTGTGTGTGTGTGTGTGTGTGCCTGCAGTGTACCTCTAGGTTTGGCTGTTTTGAGCAGAACTCTGATGAGCTCAGGGACGTCAAAGTACGCGGCATAGTGCAGAGCGTTCATGTTGGTCCAGCGACTCCTAAGACTGACGTCAGCTCCCAGGGTGATCAGCTGAGCCGAAAGACGCAGAGCTGCTGCTGGATCGCCTACAACATGTATCACAAACAAAGTAAGCATAACCGAATATACAACAGTCAATCTAGTGCCTGTCATCCATTGCATTCATTATTTGGTTCAAATCGACTCTGACTTGCTGTCAAGTAGGCTACAAACTCCAGCAGAGGCCTCACCACATGGGTTGCACTTATCACAGCTGCTTTGTAAAAGGTTGCACGTTGCTCTTATGGGGGTGCGGTGAAATGGTCTGTCCGTCTGTCTATATTTGATCTAACTTACCAACTCCATGCGCTCCAGCCTTACAAGCGTAGTGGAGCAGGGTCATATCTGTCAATCCATCCCGGTCGTTGACATGGCAACCCCGCTTCAGGATCTGGGAGAGAGGGATGAGAGAACAGGGAGAAATTTTCACTTGGAGAGAAAGATGGATTGATGGAGAAAGAGAAAGGAGAGAAGTACAAGAGAGAAGATGTATTTAAAGATGGAGTGCCGTGATTATTTTAAAACATGATCATCAGGAATTATTATTATTTTTCAAAAAAGTGTACAGTATTTGTTAAAATGTCGTTTTTATGTGGACATGCCCACCAGTTCATTAAACTATGCCTGGCTTCAGTTCAGGTGGATCACCACCCAACACCACCCACCAGGCAAGGTGGGTGGTGTTGGGTGGTGATCCACCTGAAGCCGCACCCACAGCTGTTATTGTATGATAAAGCGGGAGGGGTTAGGGGAGGGGATGATATTGTGATGTCACTATATTACTGTTATTTTCATTGGCACGTTTGACGGTCAAGGTTTCAGCCTCCAAGAAGAAACCCTAAATACAAAGGGAAGACATCATTGCACATAACAACTACACCTCATAAACACATGAAAAACTGGAAAAATTACAAAAATCCCAGCACTCCATCTTTAACTCTATAATTGCGGCTAGCTGTTAGCATAAACACCAGCTCCAGGGGCCATCGCATACGTTCACTTTAAATAGACTGTGTTTGCCCGGAATATATATGCAATCCCATAGTTGGAACGGTGGGGCGTTGCTATGGGAACCGGACCAATGTTAAAGGCTTCTGTAGGCATCAACCATTATATAGACGGAGTCCACGTATATATACAAACTTGGGATATGACGCCACCTAGCGTCGATGTACGTATATATACGGACTTGGGAAAGAAAGAATTAAAGGATAACATACAGTGAGACAGCCATTACTAGTCATTTCTGTATTCTGGTGCATGTTATCCCGCTTCTTAAACGTGGACTACTAAGTCAATCACCAAAAATACTAATTAAACAATTAGCGATTTACCGTACAAGCTTCCATTTCGGCAGGAATGTAAAGAGGTAATTGCAAACAGCAAAGTCAAGCTTTCAACAAAGCTGCACCATAATAATGAGGTAGAAGTATTTATAATTATGCAGGTTATATGGACCTCAGTTATGACCCTATTAGGAGTTGTACAGTTTGTGAATCATTTTCGTCTGTATACTGAGGCAATGGGCTGCTGCTGAGTCATACTACAGCAGCACACACTCATCCTCTGGCGTCATTCTCTTCCTCACTTTCTTTCTCTCCCTGTATGTATGTATGTATGTATGTATGTATGTATGTATGTATGTATGTATGTATGTATGTATGTATGTATGTATGTATGTATGTATGTATGTATGTATGTATGTATGTATGTATGTATGTATGTGTCGGTGTCCTCCAACTGCCAATAAGTGACCACCATTCTTGGTGACGTAACTAAGGTACGTTTCAAGGTTGGTATAAGGTCATTGTAACGAAGACTCTGACTAGGACGTTGGGCTATATGATATATGACATGTTTAGTATGACAATCCCTATATTTGGGCCTGAGCCGACCTAGTGCTGATATCGATAGATATGGTAGAACCATATATGGATAGAACCATATATGGATAGATCTAACTGGCTTAGTCATCATGACAAGCCTGGTCGGAGAATATATAGAGGGTCGGCTTCAGGGAGAAGGCAGAAGTCAAAGCATCCTGGTTTAAGTTCTAACCGGACACCACTGCGGGGGTCCTAAGCTAAGTAATCAGCAATACAGCCTTGAGCTATTTTATAGTCATATAACGGGTCTAGAGGATTTAGAATAGCATATTCAACCTTGAAACGTACTGTACATTAGTTACGTCACCAATAATGGTGGCCCCCTATTGGCCGGTGGAGGACACCGACATACATACATATTACATACCCAGCCGATCGCAGTACTTGCGCACTCTGCTTGCGCAAGTAATGACTGGGACAGCTTCGGGGTTCGGGAAAGTTGATTAAGTAGTCTCAATTTTTCAGTGGTAAAAGTTAACGTGGGCATGTGTCCCATCTTTATGATTACTGTTGTCTTTCACCGGCATGCGACTTCACTCACCTCCAGTCAAAGTGTGGACGGAGCTGTTTTGCTTAGTGTTGTGTTGCCATTTCCAATGCCACCTGTACTCCATCTATCTTGCCCTCTCTTTCAAAAGTGTGGTTCTTTTACGTCTTGTTTTGACTGTTCAAAGAATCAAAACTCAGTTTTACCACCACGGCCACGGGTAGTAGCGGCCGTGTAGGCCATCGGAAAATGAAGAAAAGGAAAATACTGATTGTGGTGCGCTGCAAAACGCAGAGTGTTTTATGGATTTAAGGTCTGTTTTGTCCACTGCCTGCACGTTAAATTAACATTCAGGAACTGGCAGTGTATTAAGAGGACAGGACGCTTCACTGACACTTCCTGTCCATCACTGGAGATGAGCTCTGCAGCTCTCTCTCTCTCTCTCTCTCTCTCTCTCTCTCTCTTTCTCTCTCTCTCTCTCTCTCTCTCTCTCTCTCTCTCTCTCTCTCTGATAGAGTGCTCATTTACCACCAAAACAACAGAACCACTTGGTAAGTGATATTTTTGGGTTAAAACAAGAGTTAAATAGCTCTATATTTCACTATCATGACTGTCTATCCAGCTCTTTATTAAATAGAAAATGCATTTTTAGGTCAGGATACCAATGTTATCCAATCACGAGAGAGACATCACAGGACGAATACAGGACGTGAAAAAATAAAATACAATAAAATTGGAACACAATAAAACTGAATCTGATCAATTATCTCAGGGTGGTTCATTCTCCTGATTTAGTGTCACAATTTTCACAAAAAACTAAGCTATGATGACTAAAACTGAGACTATATTGACAATTATGTCAACAAATAAAAACTAGACAAAATGTTAGGGAGGGACTAGTGGAGAAGAGATCCAGTAGAACTAAAAGAAGTGATTTAAATTGTTATGCTTGTATTGCTTGCATGCTGAAACACATTGTGAGATTGTAGATTGGCTATTTTCAGCCGATCTATAGTCAGGCATTAGGACGCCATCAAGGCATCGTCAAAATACATTTTAGTCGACTAAAATCTCATGATATTTAGTCGACTAAAACTAGATTAACACTAAAACTACAGTAAATAAAATATGTTCAAAAGTCTGACTAAAACTAAATAAAAATCTGCTGTCAAAATCAACACTATATCATCATTCAATTAGAGTTAGAATATTGCACCATTGACAGCGGCCGTACCTCAAATAGGAGCTATTCAAGTGAAGTGAGTCAAGTAATCCAAACATGCTGATGTGCTTAATTCAAGTCAGAAGGACATGTGGTGAAAGTGGCAGATCTCACAGTGGCTTTTCATAGACTTAGCATACAATTAACTGGCTTTTCATAGACGTAGCGTACAGTTAACTGGCTTTTCTTTTTTGCGAAACTGGGTCACAGTGAACTGCATACTCCTCTGTGTCACTGCAACTCTGAGAGTGTAAAAGTGGACCCTAAGAGGTCCGGTTTTACTGCCTCAGAGTTAAACAAGCACTGGCGTTGTGCCAGTAAAAACCACACACACGCACGCACGCACGCACGCACGCACACATACACACATACACACACGCGTGCGTGCGCACGCACTGGTGACCGGCCATTACAGAAGCCCAACAGCGCTGAACACTGAACAGAAATAGCACAAATAGAGCATAACTAGAGAGCCACCATAAACATCTTTTTAAAAGAATACGTGCTACAGTTAATCTTACATGTTCACTCATAGCCCCACATACGCACGAACGGACACACGCACACAACCTCTATCTATGCTTTTGAGCAGTAGCTCTATCCAGCTGTCCTATAGTAGCATTAAGGGTGGAGAGATGGACTCAATATCTATCTTTCTGTCTGTGTTGAGTTTCTATAGCACATGGTGTCATGTTTCAGGCCATCCTTTTGTTTCTTACAAAAATGAGGCAGTTATCCCACTTTATTACACAGCTTGGTTGAATGCTTGATTCTGATTTGTCATTCGCTGAATTCATCAGGGTGTTATTTCTTGATAATGACTGCTCTGCTCTATAACAGACTGATGGCTAATCAACGGCAGCTTTGATCAAAGCCTGCCTCAGAGCACTCGGCTCATATCAATCAGTGCCGTAAAAGAGAGAAGGAACTACTTTCTTGAGCGGACATATTTTGTATGCTAAATAGCCTAAATAAAACCCATGTTACTTATAGCCCTATTGTGTCAACCGTCTATTTATTATTTTATGCAAGTAGCAGTAATACGTGGAATAATGTCTGGCTACCCTTCAGGGTGATTAACCACCTCCGCGAATCACGCTGTTGGTGAATTATCTCCCAACAATGGCCAGCTAGCCAGACAGGGATACCTAATGGCTCGTACACACTGCCCAATATTTGCTCTGATTATGCTGTCGGGGAGCATTTTTGGCGCTCGTCGACAAAACCCCCAATCTGACGTAAAATCGGGCTTTGATCGGCGAGGTTTTGCTCGCTGTGTGTGAAAGGAGCTGCGAGAAGATCCAGCGCCGATAAAAGCGCTCGCCGACGCCTCCCCGACCATTTCTGAACATCTAGCACGTTTGATATTTGACTCTGTCGCCGACTGGATATCATACAGTATGAACTGGGTTGCGACTGCGACCCGATAAGGCCTGTATTACAGCCAATGAGAGCACACTGCTCACAGCACTGCTGTCTATCTGTCTGTCTGTCTGTCTGTCTGTCTGTCGACTGTATAGATGATCAGATATACCTACATGTATATATACTAGAATTTCGCGGGCCTTTGGCCCGCTCATCCTAACGCGATGCGTCGCAAATGGGAAGAAGGCAATGGCAACCCATGATGTTTTCATGTATGCATTTGCTTGGAAAGCGCAAAGTTGCCAAGCTGGCTGAGTGGCCCTGTTTGGTTTTGTGTATGTGCGTATGAAAGCGAGCATGGCAAGGCGCAGGAACAGTATACTGTACTGTACTGTACTGTAAGGCTTTGTACTGTACTGTAGTCATGTGTACTGTACTGTACTGTTCTCTGTACTGTTGTATTAGTGTTTTTTTATTATTATTATTATTACATGGATTAATATTCTGATGTACTGTACTGTACTGTTCTCTGTACTGTTGATATTATAGTTAGTAGTGTTGTGTTATTATTTATTATTATTATTATTATTATTATTACATGGATTAATATTCTGATGTGAGCTGTCTTTCTGTACTGTACTGTACTCATGTGTACTGTAGTGTTCGCTGTATTGTTGATATTATTGTTGTTATTAGTGTAGTGTTGTTATTTATTATTATTATTATGATAGAAAGAGCATGGCAAGGCGCAGGAACAGTATACTGTACTGTACTGTACTCATGTGTACTGTACTGTTCTCTGTACTGTTGTTAGTGTTGTGTGCTTATTTATTGTTATTATTATTATTACATGGATTAATATTCTGATGTACTGTACTGTTCTCTGTACTGTTGATATTATAGTTATTAGTGTTGTGTTATGATGTTTTATTATTATTATTATTATTACATGGATTAATATTCTGATGTGAGCTTTCTTTCTGTACTGTACTCATGTGTACTGTACTGTTCTGTACTGTTGTTATGATTAGTGTAGTGTTGTAATTGTGTATTATTATTATTATTATTAGCGTTTTGTGGCGTGTGTGTGTGTGTGTGCCATTTCAGCTGCGTCGCGAGGCGATCCAAAATCCCCCCCCCCCCGCGCACGCACGCACGCACACACCACACACACACACGTGTCTGCAGTGACACTGCGTTGTACACAGCTGTTCTATTTCATCCTTACTGACTGCCAGAGGCAGTGCTTAACACTGGACGCCAAGCATCCAGTGTTAAGCAGTCATCCAGGATTCATAGAACCATAGTTACATACGTGACTTACGTTTTGTGTTGCAGCGCGTTGTTGCAGCGTGTGCGTGTAGTGTTGTTGTTGTTATCCATATATGCGCCTCGGTTCGTCCCGATTGTACCACGCCAGGTGTCGACGCGGTCGTGTTTGCATGATTGTAACTGTGTATGTAATCGCGGCGCTCTCCATCCAAGTTAGAATCAGTGTAGAACCTGTGTTGTTGTTCTTCGTCTTCTTCTACTTTTGGTACACTGTGTGTGTGTGTGTGTGTGTGTGTGTGTGTGTGTGTGTGTGTGTGCGCGCGCGCACGCACGTGTGTGTGTGTGTGTGTGTGCGTGTGTGTGTACCGTGTAACTTCCGGTAGTGTTTCCGGAAGTGTGAAAGGTAACACGAAACACACGTGGGTCACGTGGTGGGGTTTTGAGCCATTGGGAAGGGGTGATGTAGTGTTGCCAGGTCCACGTATTGTAAGCGAGTGGTAGTGTGTGAAAGTATAGGCTGTAGGCTGTAGGAAGTCAGGGTTTGCGGCCTTGTTTACATAGACGTGGCAACAATGTTTGACAATGTTGGCGGCGCAGCCAATGAAAAGAGTGGAATGACGGGATGCAGTGTTGCCAGGTCTGCGAATTGTAAGCGAGTTGTAAGTAGCGTGTTGAATGGCATTTTTTCTGTGCTTGTTTGCATAGACGTGGCAACAAATTAGGCGGGGGTGTCGGTGCTTGTGGCGTGTTTGTGTTTATTATTGATATTGCTGTTGTTTGTGAGTGTGGACGGGAGTCGGCTGTAGTGGCAGTGCAATGACAGTTTTCACGCGGGTGTTGTTGAGTGTGGCCGTGCGGCGCGACATGAGGAGATAGCCGTGGATCGACGCGGAGGGTAAGACTGTGTCGTGTTAGTGTGTTGTTGCAGTGTGTGTTGCAGCGTGTTGCAGCGTGTCAGTGACGTAGTAGCTGGTGACTTTATGTTCCTTTCCTGGGCTTGGGCACATGTTTTCAAATGTATAATAGATATATAACCTTCATTCCGTCGGTAAATCCCTTTAGGCTACCCACATATTGGTAGCCTATATTAGCCCAATATTGCCGTTACGCATTTCACTTGAATGAATGTTGATAAAACTGCATCGGATTCGGAATCAACAGTGCAGAGCAAACTTTTCAGCGATCATGCTGGTGTGTGTGTGTGTGTGTGTGTGTGTGTGTGTGTGTGTGTGTGTGTGTGTGCGCGAGCGGAGAGAGACAGAGTTATTTAATGAAACTCAAGATTATAACGTCCTGTCTCGCTATAGCGCTATCACAAACATGCCGCCCTGTGTGTAGCCTGCATGGCTATTGCTGTGTGTGTGTGGCGTGCCGTGCACGGGGGGAGAGAGAGAGAGAGAGAGAGAGAGAGAGAGAGAGAGAGAGAGATGCGCCCTGTGTGGGTCTAAGGTCTCGCGCTTGTATCACCGCATCCTGCACGTGCATGTCAAAATGAATTGGAATAAAAAAAACAAAATAGCCGCTGCATCTTGGTGAACTCTTGCAGTGTGTGATCCCTGGTCGGCGATCAATCGTTTAGTGTGAAAGCCACAAAGATATAATTATTTAAAAAAAAGACTCCTGCAGTGTGAAATGTACAACGATCTGATGACTCGCCGACAACTTTAAAACTCCTACAGTGTGTAGGGGCCATTACTTAGTTCATAAATAAACTGACCTCAGGACTGAGCCTCAAGCCTGATTTATACTCGTACAACAGTGTCCCGTGCTAGAAGTGGTATTTTTGGCTGACCCTATACAGTATGATTTTTAATGCACTTCTGCTTTATTGTAAAGTGTGTGCATGTTTGTGTACATGTGCGCATGCCTAACCTCGTTGCCGATGATGTCTATCTTGTGCTGGACCTGAGGAACCCACTGTCTGACGATGGCAAACAGCTCTGGGATGGTGGTCTTTGGATCCATCAGGATCTCTAAGCAGGCTGGGTCATTAGGATCAAAGAACGTAAAGGCTGGAGGGAAGAGATTGAGAGAGAGAGAGAGAGAGAGAGAGAGAGAGAGAGAGAGAGAGAGAGAGAAAGAGAGAGAGAGAGAGAGAGCACTTTTACATTATAGATTGTATTCTCAAACATCTCAAACCACTGACTGATTGGCAGTAATTTGAGTGCATCAGCGTAACGGAACATAGAAGGACAGACAAGAACATCCAACAGAACACAAGAACACAACAAAGGTTTGGGTGTCTGTGGACTTCTATTTATGGTCGGTATGGTGGGAAATAAAGCCACGGTCCTTGGCGGTCTGAAGAACAAAATGGAAAAAGGAGAAGAGAGGAGGCAAATCAGACGAGAGACAGGGCAGAAGACGGATGAGCAGAGGACAGGAGAAACATAAGAGAGGACAGGGAAGGACAGGACGGAAGGACAAGGGAATTAGCCCATGAGACCTGAGACCACATTCTACAAAATCTGTTTTCAGATGCTGAAAACATTTTGTTCCAGGGACCCCCCGGAAGCAAATATTTGAGTTAAAAAACGTTCGCTGTGAAAGAATATATATTCAAAGATTTGCACACATTTGAAAGATTTTCCAAAAATAGCAGATCTACAAGCCTGTATAGTGCGGCACTACAAGCTTGTAGATCTGCTATTTATCAACAGCTAAAGTATCAAATAATGGTTAATGTGATTAAACGCTAAAGTGACAGATCAAATTAAAGCACGTGGCGATGACACAAAGGTAGACGAGAGGAGGATGACAGCAGAGGAGTGGAGGCAAACATTTAATCAAGCGTAGCGATAGTTCATTGAGGCACGGAAGACAGAAGGTTATATATTAGGCATGTAACGATATATCGTATATCGATATATATCGATATGAATCCCGCCGATATGAATCGATTTATTAAAATAAAATAATCGATTTTCACAAAAAAAAAGGTGTGTGATGTGAAATGTGAGCTTTAGTCATATTCCATCATATTCAAGTGCTTTTGGAGAGAAATGAGAGTCACTTTCAGTAGTAGAGCACTGTAGAGGGGAGCTGTGTGTGTCTGTGACTGTGCCCAGGTGATGATGGTCGTTGATGTTCATCAAGGAAGGCAATTACTGTATGTTTCTGCACTGTCAAAAGTAATGCTACTTCTTTTGCAATGTAGTTAAATAAAAAATGTGAAAAAAGCTCGGGGGGGTGGAAGATAAAAAAATCGTGAACCTCATATCGTGATACGAATCGTATCGTGAGTTGAGTGAATCGTTACATGCCTAACTATATGGAACTATATATATATATATAGTTCCCCTTAGTAATTCATACTGCTTCTTTAAATCAGCTGCCTCTCCAGGCCTCCCCCTTCTCACTCATTCGCTACGAGCTATCTCATCCACGCCCTCATTCCCACAGTGCAATTCAGGCGGCCTTCTTAAGCAGCCCCAGCTCACTACTCACTCTCCATGCTGAGCTGACAGGCAGCTCGTGAAGTTCTCCTCCCTGTAGTTCTTAGTCCTGGGGTTATGGGATATTATTGTATTGTTTGCGATTGTGTAGATTCATTGTGTTGAATCATGTGTTGTTCATGGATTATTGTATCTTTGGCTCTGCTTTGGGGGGGTTGTTGATATCAGAGCTGTGTCTTGCACAGCTAATCGGAGATATCAAATGTGATATCAGACCTGTGTCTCGGTACTCAGATTATCTGATAATCACATGAGCAGAGCCACGCTGCCATACTAACATGCAATAGGGTAATGCAACTTCCGCTCTCACCATGGCAAGACGTGTTTTCTCTCGCTCGTGCGCGTCTTCTGACTCAAAGTCGCGGTTTTTTCCACATTTTCTCTTTCTCCTCCTATGGTGTACGGATTCCTATCTTAATATACCAAGGGGATTACATCGAGGTGAAATGGAGAAAAACAAAACCGCAAAAGAGGATTTTCAACCTGATTCTCACAGCGACTTTTACCTGGTCAGTGACGAAAGCAACGTGAACAATGGTAAGCGTCCTGGACACGGCCTAGGAGCTATTCAGTCCTTGTTGGCCCGAAGAGACAAGCTCCAGCTTAGCAAAGTGAAGAGATCTTTCTGTCTCATTATTTTGTTACTGTCTGGCGACATCGAAAGTAACCCTGGTCCCGTGAACACACGACAAATGACAAGACTGCTCCGGAGTGGACAGATAGCGGTGGAGAACAATGGAATCGCCGTCGACACAACAACACCAATGTCGACCAGCCAGGCGACGACCAACGACAACAACTCCGCTGGCATCCTTCCTCACCAGCCAACCTGCACACCCATGCTGAATATACACGCTGACGTCCCGGTTGTGGATATTATATTCGCAAGAGCCGAGCGCGTCCCAGGCAACAGCAGGATGCGGAGGAGTGATCTAACGTCGGCGGCAGTCGAGGCACAAGACACGGTCAACACCACCATCTACAGGCGTGACGAGTCTCCACATCCAACCACGGGGGACAACGCGGCTGGAGACGGACCCAATCGGCCACACCGTGATACTTTACCTGCTATTTTTCCAGTCGACACCATGGCTCAATCAACCCCACCAGAGCCCACAACAAACCTGGACGAGGGACCCCTTCCCCCACTCCCGCCACCCCACGACGACCCCCACGCACCCCCACCCTCCCCCCACGGCAACCCGCGGCTACTACAGACATCAACAATGGCCCTCCGCTCCCCTACTTCATCACGGAGGAAATAAGCACCATAGTCAGAGCCAACGGACTACATATCTTTCACCTGAACGTCAACAGCCTTGGACCCAAAATGGCTGAAATCAGGCATATGTTTCAATGCGGTAAGGCGAACATCATTAGCTTCTCTGAAACTAAACTTGATGAGTCAACCAAAGACCCAGAAGTTGAAATAGAGAACTATTCTTTGATCAGAAACGACAGAACAGAAACAGGCATGGTGGTGGTGTGTGTATGTATATTCACAAAGACACTGAATATGTTACTCGTACTGACTTACAGCATGATGAAATTGAAACTGTGTGGGTTGAATTCATTTTCAAAAAGGCTAAATCAGTATTAGTGGGCACCGTCTACAGACCGCCTGACCAACATGGGTTCTATGATATACTTGAGGGGTGCTTAGCTGAGGAGGAATGTGTAGAGAAAATCCTGATTGGCGACTACAATACAGACATGCAACGTAAGGAAGCACCTGTGTTTAAGTCATTCAGTAAGTTCTGTGATCTACATAGTGTCAGTCAGCTAATTACCCAACCCACTAGAGTGTGTGATTCTACTCAAACTGTCATTGATCTCATTCTGTCCTCGGACAAATCCAGAATCTCCAAGAAAGGGGTTATTGTATGTGGGCTTAGTGATCATTTTATGATATTCTGTACCCGCAAAATACAAAAACTTAAGACCGGCTGCCACAAAACAGTCATATCAAGGGACCTCAAAAACTACTCTAGTGAGGTCTTTAACCAAGTATTGGAGAGTCTGGATTGGTCCGATGAGCTTAAAAGCACACTTGTCGAAGAAGCTTGGCTTGGCTTCAAAACCAAATATACATCAGTACTGAACAACATGGCTCCTTTGAGAACCACCAGGGGCAAAACCCGCTCGGAACCATGGATGAATTCGGACATACTGGCTGCAATGAAAGCCAGAGACAAAAAATGCTCTGAATTTCTAAAATGCAAGTCAAAGCTAGCCAAGCGCTTCGACAGTGTTCGCCAAGCTCGTTTGAACAACCTAAATACCCAACGAATCAAGCTAAGGAACAGTGTAACTGCCATGACCAAATCAGCTAAAAGTAACTTCATCAATGATAAAGCACAGGAAAACAAAAACAATCCTCATGAGCTCTGGAAGCTACTAAACAATCAACTAGGCTATGGTCAGAAACTAAAAACCAGGTTTTCAAACATAAACATCAAATCGGACAACACTCTCATCACTGACAACCTTGATGTGGCCAACTACTTGAATATCTTCTTTACAAACATAGCAACAACTCTGGTTAACAAACTGCCCTCCCACTCTGGGCTCTTTGGTGTAGAGCACATTACAACCTTCTACAGAAACCTAGGTGTTTGTAAAGACGATTTTAAACTAGTTATGGTAACAACTGATGAGGTAATTAAGAAACTGAGTGCCCTCCAACCCCACAAGGCCACAGGCCATGACAACATTCCCTCCAAATTTCTCAGAGACTCAGCCATCTCTATAGCTCCAATCATCACCCACATAGTAAACCTCTCCATCAAACAGGGACAGGTCCCCCAAGATTTCAAACTGGCCAAAGTAACCCCCTTGCACAAGAAAGGGAGTAAATTAGACCCCGGCAACTACCGCCCTATTTCTATTCTTAGTTCCATCTCGAAAGTGATGGAAAAAATAGTCTATGAACAGGTTGAAAAGTAGTTTGTACGAGATCCAATCTGGCTTCAGAACATCCCACTCCACTGACACATGCCTTCTCTATTTGAGCGACCACATCAAACAAGAGGTGGACGCTGGCAAATACTGCGGCATGGTCATGCTGGACCTCCAAAAGGCTTTTGACACCGTGAACCACTCCATACTGGTTAACAAGCTAAAAGCAATTGGTTTCGATAGCACATCAGTGAGCTGGATGCAATCCTACCTGGAGGGGAGAGAACAGATGGTGGAAGTGAACGGAACACTGTCCCCCCCCTCCCAGTGAGCTGTGGCGTTCCACAAGGAAGCATACTAGGGCCTCTACTGTTCCTAATATATGTAAACGACATGACTTCAGCTTGTGACTGCAACTTGTTCCTGTTCGCAGATGACTCAGCACTGCTGGTCTCGGACAGGGACAAACTGCAGGTTGAAAATGCCCTCAGCTCTGAACTCGGTAGAATCTGCACCTGGCTCGCTGATAACAAACTATCTTTACACCTGGGAAAAACTGAATCCATTCTCTTTGGCTCTAATAGTAATCTCAGCAAGGCAAATGGCTTCTTGGTTAAAGTGGGTGACAATGTTATCACACGTAAAGATGAAATTACCTACCTAGGTTCCATCCTGGAGGCTAATCTTTCCGGTGATAAAATGGCCACCAACGTAATCAAAAAGGTCAACCATAGAACAAGATTCCTTTACAGGATCTCCTCACTGGTCAACAAAAACACCTTGAAGACCTTAACAGGAGCCCTTGTACAGGGTTTCTTTGACTATGCATGCACCTCCTGGTACCACAGCACCTCAAAGGCCCTTAAAACCAGGCTCCAGACTTCCCAAAACAAACTGGTCAGGCTCCTACTTGACCTAGCCCCCCGAACCCACCTCACCCCTGCCCACTTCGACAGGCTGGAATGGCTTAGGGTCGACGACAGAGTACAGCATCTTGCAATGGGTCTGGTCCACAAGATTCGATACACCACCAAGATACCCATGTACCTGTCTAGATACTTCCTTAATGTTAACGAAGTCCACACCCACAACACCAGAGGGAGTGCAACGAACCATGTACAACCCAGATTCGGCACAAACAAGGGACTAAATTATTTTCGCTCCTATGCCACCAAAATGTGGAACGCCCTACCAACTGTCATTAAGACATGCGAATCCCTTGACTCTTTCAAAACCGCTCTCAAAGGGCACCTACGGACGGCTGCAATTCGAAACTGGCCCCTGTAAAATCGGAATCCCTCAAACACGAACGCAAGGACAACACAAGAGACGGTCGCGGCCACACAGCCAACTCAAGGTATGGCCACTGAGCCAACTTGGGGACCCAACGCAAGGACAACACAAGAGACGGTCACGGCCACACAGCCAACTCAAAGTACGGCCACGGAGCCGACTTGGGGACCCAACGCAGCTCCTCCAAGGAAAACAAACAATTTAACGGAGCTGAACGTGAATCCCCCCCACCGCCCACCCCTTTTTTTCCCCTCACTGTATATGTTTCTTTTCCCTTTTTACCTCCTTTATGATGAATTCCTGTTCTGTCTATAGAAGTGTCTATTTGTACGTCTCTAAATGTTTTGATGATTTGAACATGGTGGACCCTATTGGAAACAAGTGTAATGCTTAATTGGGTCGTCCACTCACAGTTAACAGCCTTTGTATTGAGTTTGTGCTTGAAATGTACTGTAATTCTGCAAACTGTTAATAAATTCTTCAATCAATCAATCAATCAAAGCTTTGCAATGAAATGGTTTATGGTCAATCTGAGCTGAAGTGTGTCAATGAACTATAGATGGGAACTCCTCTCATCTTAGCGGAAAACTACTGTGCACGGCTTGCAGTTTCTCTTACGGCAAATCCAGCAGGACTGACTCATATGGATATTTCATTTCACTAAGTAACAGTAATCAGTTCTGTTGTAATGACTTGGGTGTTAAGGTAGTGTTTCTCTTGACTGTGGATGTTGGCCGGATCTTACTGGAAATGCACAGTGAAGATCTCCATTACATTGAAGAAGAAGAAAAAAGTGCCTTTGTATGATAAAGATGTGACAATATATTGTCACATCTTTGACGAAATACCTCAATATCGATATTGTGATGATTCTGGGGATGACTATAGACGAATCGGCAGAACGGCAACCATAGCTGTGGTGGCGCCGCCGCTTAAATACAGCCGCGCAACATGCACAGCAGCTATGATTGCCTACAGGGCAGCACTCCGTGGATTCGTCTATAGGTGTTCTGTCAAAATACTTATCCAATGAGGTTTTTGATATATAATCATCAGTAATGCTTACTGTATATAAGTAATTGGTTAAAGGCAAATAATACTACAGCTAGAACATTCAGGCAAATTCAGAATTAGGCGTTAATATGTCATAAACTAAAACTATACACTATTACAATATCCCAAATCCCATAGATATGTAGTCTCATGACACAATATTGATATAATATTGATATTGCCCAGCTCTACTATATTGCATGGATCAAATACAGTCCGTGGGGACTCAGTGGTTCAAAACATATTAATCTAAACTAACCTTAAGCCTAGCCCAAGCCCAAACCTTGGTTTAAATCAAACTAACTTTGATGTTTGGTCTCCGAAGTGGAAGACGCGGGTTCCAACACGTGGGCCTACAGAATGCAGCTTTAATGTGAATTATTCTAAAGAAAATACATCCACATTAACAGAGAAGCCTTTTTCTATCCAGACAAAAAACTAAAGGTTGAGGCCACTGTTTTTGAGCCACCAGTACCCGTACCGGCTCGTGGCCCAATACAGTGAACGCCTTTTCTCTCTGTACCTTGTTTCAAATCTCTTCTGAAAACGCACTATAATAAAGCTGCTTTTATTCCCCTACCCTACCGTTTTCATTGTTAATACTTTTTTGTTAAATTATTATTATTATGATGAATAAATACATATATCTATTGCGCTGCTACTTCTGTCTCCCTCTCAACTTTCCTACTGTCTCTTATTCTTCTCGCACGCACACAGGCACACACTGGCACAATTACGCACGCATGGACACAAAGTGTATAAAGGAACTGGCCAACTCTGCTGTTTGTCCACTGAATACCAATGAGCCCGGTCTGAATAGCAGCAACCCTGCCTAACACAATCAATAGCCGGCTATGAAATGTTGTATCGACCACACTGACTGTCATATGGAATCCAAAGCCATTCACAACAGAGGAGGGAAGAATGTATTGACAATGACATCCCATTGAGCTAAGTGATCTGTAGGCGTGTGTGCTTGTGTATGTGTCTTAAAATGAGTTTTTCATCTTGTCTGGACCTGGTCCCAGACATCAGTGGTACTGTACTAGAGCTCTTCCGAATACCTGAAAGGACCCGAGACTGACACAGGTCGGATCCATGTTTTATCATAATCACTCGGACTGGGTCGGAATCGTCCGTATCCCCCGCAGAACTCGGGTCTGTCAATCAATATGTGTAATACCCGAGTGGATCCGAGAAGACCCGTACTGTGTGTGTGACGTGTGTACTTTCAGCTTTTTTTGCTATTGTTAATAAAATATTCAATCAATGTGTGATGATGTGTGTGTGTGTGTGTGTGTGACTGTGTCTCTCTCTCTCTGTGTCCGCTGTGCTCTCTGCGGAGGGAAAACGCAATGAACTGAAGTGCGGTTTAACTTGCGTGATAGTTTATGCTGATCAGGTTAGTGTAGCAGTGAAATGAATGGCTGTGTTAATAATGAATTGCATTTTTATAGCGCTTTTACAAGTGCTCAAAGCGCTTTACAATGGTTCATTCATTCATACATTGCGAGGTGAAGCGGCGAACAGTCGACGCCAGCGTCCTCACTTCCCACATTCACACACCAATGGTGGCAAGCCAACACCAACCAACTCATTGGAGGCAATGTAGGGTTCAATGTCTTGCCCAAGGACACTTCGACATGTGGACAGGAGATTCCGGGATTCAAACCGCCGACCCAGGGATCATTGGACGACCTGCTCTACCTCCTGAGCCACAGGCGCCCTTGTGTGATGATTATGTGTGATGATTATGCTGGTTTAGGATCAGCAGCACAAGAGCTACGCAATGTGCATGTGTACCATGAAAGACAAGCCAGGACAGGGCCTGATTTGAAAACACTGGCGTACAGTCATGGATCCCGACAACAGTGTTGACCTCAACGAGTTAAAATGGTAAATGGTGCATTTATATAGGTGCATTTATATAGCGCCTTTATCCAAGGCGCTTTACATAGATTGTGCATTACATTCACCCATTCATACACCGATTGCGGCGGAAGCCATGCAAGGTACCAACCAGCACATCGGGAGCAATTTGGGGTTCAGTATTTTCTGTTTATTAAAGAGCTGGAGAGACAGCGAGACTGTTTCTGAACAAACACTTTAGTCTATAGGAATGATTACTATCAGAATATAGTGATTTAACCTTTTAACAAAAAATGTTTTGTTTTACCCAAAGAATATCACTTACCCTTGAACTGAAGTGATATTGATACATTTCAAATATTATCAAAGTATTCTACGGCAACCCTGGACTCGCGTCACGGCACCCACTTTGAGAACCACTGGTATGGCATGTACTTAAGGTGGCACCACCTACCATAGTCTTGGGGCAGAGGGGCCTGTGCGGACAGGTGCACCATGGGTCTGCGGCGTGGCTCGTGGACTGGGCTCTGGTACTCTGACACCGGCTCCGGCTCCGCCTCTCCCTCCTCTGGCTTCGGCACTCCGGGCGCCGCCTCGTCCACCGCCTCCACATCCTCCTCTCCTCTCTCCTCCTGCTCCTCCCCACCGCCTCCTTCCTCGGCTCTCCCCTCCTCCTCCTCCTCCCTCTCGACGTCCTCCAGCTCGTACTCCTCCTCGTCCTCCTCTTCCTCCTCCTCTTCCTCCTCCGTCAGCACCTCCTCCTCCTCCTTCTCCACCCTGCCCTCCTCCTGCTCCTCCCGGTCGTGCCTCTCCTTCTGCTGGGCCTCCGTCTCCTCCAGCTTCTCCCCTTTAGTCATGATGTTGTTGTTGTTGTTGCTGCTGCTGGGCCTGAGGAGGAGAGAGGGAGACACAAATACAACATTCAGACGGTTTTCTGCCATTTTGTTACCATCTTCATTTCTGTAAACACGCACACAAGCAGTGCCAGTGTTGTTTATGGCAGCACATTTTGATTTTAGTTTTAGTCTCTTCATTAGTTTCTAAAATGTTTTGCTGGGCCTTGATGCCGTTGTAATGACTTTTACACTACAATTTTTACACTTGCTGAAAATAGCTGATCTACAAGCTCACGTGTTGCAGCACGACGCATTGTGAGCTTATAGATCTGCTAGTTTCAGCATGCAACCAAGTGTAAAATGACTTACACTGGATCTCCTGTCCACTAGTCCCTTCCGAACATTTTAGTCAAACAACATTAAACAACATTTTTTATTTGTTGTTTTATTTAGTTTCCATTTAGTTTTCGTCAGTGAAAAAAGGTAGTCGACAACAATTTTTCGTCTTAGTTTTAGTTGACGAAATCAACATTGGCAAGCACACATCAAATTCTCTCTGGCAGACCAATAAATCAATGTCATCTTCATTATTTATCCACAAAGACGTGTTGAAATTCAACATTACAGTATATTTTCCAAGTGAGATACAAGTAGCAGGCTGATAATGAACCCAATTAGATATAAAAGTATGGAAGGTCAAAAGCGATCTTCTTCCCTGTTCACACAGCCACCTACTCTAAATTGATGATGCTTATTGTGTTGTGGATACCATAGTCAACACCTTGGCTAAGAAACCCATAAACAATACTGTCTGCCAAAGGTTTAATGCATTCTATTAATCTCAAGAAGTAAATTGAGTCATGCTAAAAGCTGTGTAGTTGCAAACCGTAATGGGGATTAGCAATATTACATCTACAGTAGAATATGAAGCAATAAAGGTCTGACAAATTCAACCTCTTCTTACATTGATGTATTAGCTGCATCAAGGATGAACAGAGTGTGATTCCATAAAATGTGACTGTATACTTTTCACATAGCAGCAGACACAGCAAGGTTATTGCTGTTCATGTGCTTGCATAGTCAATACAGCGTAGAAGTTTTAATTACAAAACAAGCTCATCTCATGTGTTTGTAAGAACTCACAGTAGCACTCAGCATGCTACAATGACGAGGACATTAACAGTTACTAGAGCGGTGCCCATTGGGCCTACTTCCAGATCCCGGGCAGAGGCTTTTGTGCTGGTTCTGGACAACAGTCTATCCCACCGACTCAAGGCCGGGCACTGCATTCCCTGTGGTGGTGTGGAACACGTGTGTCAAATTTGAACACGGGGTGTCGGTTGGGGCGAACGGTTCTCGAGTTACGTGGATTACAGACATACAGTACATACACACATACAGAGACGTGGTGCATTTATAGATTGGGCACTGGCCTACTTGGAAATGCATGTCAGAACATCATTGTCATGTCAGAACAGGCCAGCTCCATATATGGAGATGTCCAGAGCCTGGGCAGGGGCCCTGTCCAGAGCCCGGGCAGAGGCTTTTGTGCTGGTTCTGGACAACCGGCGATCTGACAGACTTGACACCGAGCACTGCACTCCCTGTGGTGGTGTGGCACGCGTGTGTCAATTTCCTCTGGAAATTGACACACGTCAATGAAATGACAGTTACTGTGTGGGGGTCCCCAGGGGGTCCCTCTACTATACTGTACTGTACGGTCACTGTACTGTCACACCCGAAATCATCACATATACAGTTAATATGTGTACCGTATGTGTGTTTGGCTGCGCAACAGTGACAATTTGTGGTGAAAACCAACCAAAAGCTATTTTCGTGCTCGGACACAGGGACACAGGAACCCAGGGACACACCCAGGGACTGTGCTTTTGCGCTACCAGGTGGCGGGACCCCCAAATGACTCTCTTCTTCGAGTCACTTATACAACTGAGGTTACTGAAGAAAAGTTTTTCTTCTTTAAAGGTTAATGGTCTTTAAATAAATACTTTCTGAAACGTCTATGGGAAATTCTCTTCCGGGCCATGAAAGGGGGCAGGACTGCAACGCTCTATTATGGCTGAGTCATGGACTCATGGTGACATGAGCGTGATGCTATGGTCCGCTGGCCCGCCGGCCGGTCCTCCCATTAACCAATTTCAATATAGGATAGTCATTTTAGATGTTGCTTATATTATAGTCAAATTAATAATTAATTAATTCATATACATTTAAAAAAATCTAAATATGACGTTTTTTTCCTAAAAACTGGTAGGATTTAATAGAAGGTTTAAAAGGGTTAATTGTCGTCCTCCCTCCCTCCACAGGTATGGGCTATGTTTGACTCCTACGCCAGCGTGTGGCTGTGTCTGTTTGCATGAAGGAGCTGAGGAATAGAGAGACAAATATAGAGACGGTACAGGAGAGAGTGAAAGTCATAAAGGTTCACAGAGAAACACGGACAAAGAAAGAGTCACTGAGGAGAGAAAGACAGATACATAGTCAGGAAGACATCGAGAGACAGCCAGTCCAGATGATATGAAGACTGGCAGCAGGCTAACTGCCTGAGTGCTAGTCTGTACTCATAATGACAAGGCTAAAAATGCTACAATTCAGCCGGTCTATCAGGAGCTGTTGACACTTCTAATTGGATTGAATCTATATTCTACATTAGCAAAGTGGACAAGAGGCCGAGACCCACCCTTCATGCCTCTCTAATATCCATCCCTTATCCCTCGCTCCATCCTCTATCCACCTGTCTTTCACCATAGCCTCCTCCATATCCCTCCATCCCCAAGGGGGGACTGTGGCTCAAGAGGTAGAGCAGGTCGTCCAATGATCCATGGGTTGGCGGTTCCATGGGTCGGCGGTTCAAATCCCGGCTCCTCCTGGCTAAATGTCGAAGTGTCCTTGTGCAAGACACTGAACCCCAAATTGCTCCCGATGTGCTGGTTGGTACCTTGCATGGCTTCCACCGCAATCGGTGTATGAATGTGTGTGTGAATGGGTGAATGTAATGCACAATCTATGTAAAGCGCCTTGGATAAAGGTGCTATATAAATGCACCATTTACCATTTACCATCAACCTACCACCCTTCCATAATCCATAGTTACTGTAACTCTGTAATATAGATTAGATATACAATGTAACAGTTGAAAAGTCAGATCAATCTTAATTTAATTCGAATGAATCAAAATTTAGTAATATTATTATTGCATTCCCCATGGCACAATGCCTCTAACTTACATCTGGATACAAAAGGAAAATTAAACATTTTGTTTTCTTCAGATCACTGATCTGGATGTACTGGGAAATTATGTTATAGCCTCAGTTATATACTTAGTTGCATGCCAGTGTTGTGAATGGTAAATGGTGCATTTTTATATAGCGCCTTTATCCAAGGCGCTTTACATAGGTGCATTACATTCACCCATTCACACACCGATGGCGGCGGAAACCATGCAAGGCACCAACCAGCCCATCAGGAGCAATTAGGGGTTCAGTCTTGCTCAAGGACACTTCGACACTAACTCTGGGGGAGCCCGGGTTCGAACTGGCAACCTTGCGTTTACCATCCAGCCACTCCAGCCCTGAGCCACCACCGCTCCGATGTGCTCAGTAAATAGCATATACAAGATTGCAACGCATCACAAACGTGATCACAATATTTACAACAAGCAAATAAGCAATACTGTATGCACATAGTACAGTATACACATGCACACATGAGACATGGGGAAAGAAAGAAAGAAAGTTCTCCATTTTATGGCGTATATTTAATCTTTAATCTTCAATCTGGCTTTTGAGTGAAAATGCTATAGGTAAATATCCTATGCATCATGCATTATTTTTCAATAACTACATGGCTCATCATCACTAATGATGGGTTGGGAAATCAACCTCTCTACAAGATCACTATTTTTTAAACTTAATAAAGAAAATGTTTGCCTATGACATGCATAAAATAAGGATGCCAAGTTGAAAGTTCATATGGACAAAATACACTGTGCTGGTTAAATGATGAATTACGTTGACAGAAGACCAGGCTTTTGGCAGGGCCCAAATTAGCCAATTGATCACACCTGATCACCCCTAAATATCCATATTATGGATTATGGAGCTGGCCTGTTCTGACATCACAATGTGTTCTGACATCTGCCTACTGCATAGTCTCCATATTTGGGCATGCCTGACAAAAAAACTCCATATATGGGCATAAAAGGGATAGAGACATAATAACTGGGATGGCATTTCCAACTTGCATCGTTCCAAGTAGGCCAGTGCCCAATGGGCACCGCTCTAGTGTAGCTAAGTGTAATAATGAGAGACGCCAAATATTTGTTTCCACCAGAAAACCTGGAAATACACAGAAATAGCTACATAAACAGCAGAACGCTCTGAAACCAGAAGCCTATGAGCAAGTTGTACTATATCATTGCTCCCTATCACAAAGGGCACAATTATTTTTGTTAAAATCTAAGAAAAAGTGATTTTGGGTGTCCTGTCCCTTGAACAAGATAGCTCGCTATAAGCGCCAGACAGCTCTCTTATAATGTTAATGAGCTCCTCACAATATGGGTATAATACATTTATTTCATTGCATTGTAGTGACTCGTGACTCAAGTGGACTCGTGGATGGAGAGTCCTGAGTCCCTTGGTCCGAGACCGAGTCAAATTATGTGCGAGACCGAGACGAGACTGAGTAAATGAAAATGTGGACTTGAGACCGGACTCGAGACCGAGACCATACTCAAGTACTACAACATTAGTTGCCATGCATTTGACTTAAAAACTTTCTCTCCCATTCACGAGTTAATCGATATAGAACCAAGGCCCCAGTGGCCTATCGCGTCTCTATCCTTCTTTAGCTTCCATCCCAATCACGAGTTCCACGAGTTATGTCTTCATTGTTTAATTTGCGTTTCTAATACGTATTAAGACTTCAGGGTTTCCATCGGACAGATGATAGGTGACGTGTTCTGATGACGTGACCGGAAAAAAATCTGTCACATGGCTTGCTAGGGCTTCTGGGAAACTGAGGCGCAATGCATTTTTTCAACACCATTACAAACGATCACACCATTTTAAAGTAGATTTTTGTGAAATGGAACGACGATAACGGCCGGGTCCTTCTTCAAAGGTTAGTGAAAAATGAACCTAACTAACTTAACAATCAGAATGATCGACGAGTCAACCTCAAGGAAATCTCTTACTCTATTGTTTGCATTTCTGCTCCCTCATCACTCTTCTACACTTAGCCAACACTGTCTAATATTATTATCTAGTTCACTATAGCGTCATGGGAACATACAGTAAAATAATTCTGGAACAAATGACAGACCATATCAGGCCAAAGAATGCACTTATATCTTGGTACCAGAGTTAAAAATAAAATAAAAATCTTATCAAATGATGACAATGGAAATGCAATCTATAGATTCCGATCCCAGTGATGGGGTCTGCATACTAATGCAGTGGTTCTCAAACCTTTTCATGCCAAGGACCCCCACAAAATGTTATTATTCAAGTACGCACTAAACTCTAGCTGTTGGAGGGAATGTGGGGAGAATAATGCGAATCATACCCATATGTTATGTCCCAAAAAAGAGGTGGTCTCAACTGAACTGGACAAATTAAAAGAATGGTTTGATCAAAATAAACTATCACTTAATCTAAAAAAAACTAAATACATGGTCTTCGGCAAACAAAAAACATTGATGAATACTCATATTGAGATAAAGATCGATAATATCATATTAGAAAGAGTATTTGACAACAAATTCTTAGGGGTGATAATAGATCATACGTTTTCCTGGAAACCTCAAATAACTTACATCCGCTCCAAACTAGCGAGAAGTATTGGTATCTTGGGCAAAACAAGACAAGTTTTAAACTTTGACTCTATGAACACTCTGTACTGCACCTTAATTACACCATACTGTATCTCACCTATTGTGTGGAGGTGTGGGGTAATACCTACAGAAGTAACCTTCAACCAATTAACATAATGCAGAAAAAAGCAATAAGATTAGTCAACAATGTAGGATATCACAAACACACCAATCAACTCTTCTTGAACACATTAAAATTCTTTGACTTAATTGATCACAAAACCGCACAGATATTATATAAAGCTAGGCAGAAACTTCTCCCAGACAACATCCAAAATTGGTTCAGGGATAGGGATGGGAGGTACGAGCTGAGAGGGGTACTAAACTTCAAACAACCTAGTGTTAGTACCACACTGAAAAGTATGTGTATCTCCGTTCGCGGGGTGAAACTATGGAATGACCTGCCGGATATAATTAAACAAAGTAAAACGTTATACAATTTTTAAAAAAGGCTCAAAAATGCTATATTGGATAAATACAAAAGTGAATGACTGAATCATTATTGATTGAATTGTTTTTGTTTTATTTCCGTACTGTTTGATTACTGTGCTCGCAATTGTGTTGTGTCTGTTCTTTCGTTTCCCATGTTTGTTTGTTGTTTGTTTGTTGTTTTTTTTGTTGTTGTTTTTTGTCTTTGTTTTTGTTTTGTTTTTTGTTTTCATTCCAATTTTCTCTTAGTTACAACTGATCAATGTATTAAGGATAGGCACTAATAAACGTTCAGCTTCCGCCTATACCTTTTCGATCATGTCAAATGAGTTTAAACATGATTCTTCTTGTAATGTTCTAACGGCATAAGATCGAAATAAACCATTCATTCATTCACCCCATTCTGACACATTCTGAACTCATTCAAAATGAGTGCGGCACAAATCTTTGAATAGATATTCTTTCAGTACAAATGTTTTTAACTCAAATCTTTGCTTCAGATGGGGGCCGGCGGCCAATTAGGCCTATATAATTTTTGGGGTCCTTGACATGAAAAAGTTTGAGAACCACTGATATAGAAACATGTTTTTTTCAGAAAACTGTCATGATTTAGAAAAATTAAATAATCGTCCTCAGGTCTAAATGGGTTAAATGTCTGAACATACACATTATCATGAATCCAACATACACTGATTATGCTGTCAAACAAGTCTTTGAGGATATGAAATCTATGAAACAGCAACACAATTTTATACATGTAGTGGGAGTCCCTGCTTCATCTCTTTCTCAGGGCAGTGTAGCTCTGGTCCATAGCCTTCTACTGCTTCAGTATAAGGCTATGGGTCTTTCAGTTTTAAAGCTCACATCGAAATCAGACCAGCCTCTCCTCTTTTGTGGAAATCTCACGAACGTTTGACCTACTCACCAAAACAAAGACGGGTTGTGTCAATAGAAAGCCTACTTTCCTTAGTGGACGCACTCTGAGCACCCCACCACACGTATAAACGGTACTTTTTGGCCAAAAAGGGATTTTGTTTCCACCGAAAAAACCCCACTTTTAGTTACTCCAATGCGCGCCCTCTACCGATATTGCCCAGAGAACTGCCTCATAGAGAATATTTTTCCTCCGGTGAAAAAAAATCCCTTTCTGGCCAAAAAGTACCGTTTATACGTGTGGTGGGGTGCTCAGAGTGCGTCCACTAAGGAAAGTAGGCTTTCTATTGACACAATTGGTGAGTAGGTCAAACGTTCATGAGATTTCCACAAAAGAGGAGAGGCTGGTCTGATTTCGATGTGAGCTTTAAAACTGAAAGACCCATAGCTTACTGAAGCAGTAGAAGGCTATGGACCAGAGCTAAGGGCAGTGGTACGTTTTGGCACAATTCTGCCCCCATACTATGGTTCTCAACCATTTCAGTCGGTGACCTCCCCAAAATAACCATAGGCCTATTTGACCTGGGGCATTAAATTAGACTTGGTAAGATAACAATTTTGAAAATAGCAGATCTACAAGCTCACAACGCCTCAGTCACAAGTGCCTCTGTCATATATACATATATAGGCTATTAATTATTTGACAATTTGGCCTATGTTTCACCAGTTTTTATAGGCTAGTTGATTAGCCTACTTTTGATGCAGTAACGGTCGTTTTCTTTCTTTCTTTCTTTCTTTCTTTAGGTAAAAATGTCCTTAAATCTTAAATTGTCACTTCAGTCACTTCACTCACTGTCTACATTCAATAATGTATAGCTACTGAGCCTATAGGCAGGTGGGAGGCCTCCTCCTCAGCCCATGACTGGGGCAGCAGCAGACAGCCTCCATCTTACAAAAACAATCCAGTTCAAATGCAAAGAAATGTGAAATCGATAGCACGTCATGCTATCACGTTTATTAATTTAAAATTCACGCATCGTTCATTATTTTATATTTTTGTGTGGCGTGCGTAGCTCAAAATGTGATCCGTTCGTGACTTGTGCCAATGTGCGTACTTAAACGGAAAAAACGCCCCGTTGACAAACAATGAGGAAAAAGACGCTCTTTGGTAGAAATGACAAAATTAAGACCGCAGTTAAATTATCACAGCCAACGATGACTGCATTCATTCTCACGCACGTTATCATATTATAATTATTATGTAATCCAGGAGGGGAAAAAAACATAGGCTACGATGTGATTATAGCCTATCTCCCTTTATTTTACACAACAGCGCCTCTGCAATCTCAGCATCTCCATCTTAACGAGACATTTAACGCAGCGACAACAACAACACAAATCCCAAACAATGAAATATATACCGACATGATGGTGTTTAAGAAAGGAATGTTTTTTTTACCTGAAAACAAGCCTCTGTTTGGTTGTTGTTAACGTCTCTCCTCTTGGTAAATGAAGTGTGGTCCAGATACGAGAGAATAACGACAGTGGATGCTGCTGCTGGAGAATGGATGCTGCTCTCTCTCTCTCTCTCTCTCTCTCTCTCTCTCTGGAGAGGTTGGTGGATGGTTACAGTGACATCTAGTGGTCATGTTTAATGCTGATTTCTAACTTAAGTATGTGTTACAAGTAAAAGTCCGGAAATGTAGGCATATAGACTACTTGTGTAAAAGGCTAAAAGCAGTTAGTTGATGTGAGTTTGTAGATCGGCTAATAATTATACGTTGTTGTAAACCTTATCCTGGGAAACCAAACCCATGCTGCCGTTAATTCGTTTATGTTCGCGTTGGCATCGCGCGTTTGTTGCTAGGTTGCGCAGACACGTCACGGTGATGTTCACGAATTGTGACCTTATTGTGACCAAATGTGACGTCGCGGAGTTTATCTCTTTAAAAGGCAACTTCACAGCCACACTTATTTGAATGTTTTGGAAGTGCAAGTAACAGTGAGAGTGAACCACGCGAGGACCCAGTTCCATAAAAGGATGTTGAGTCAGACTGTGTTGCCACAATCAGCAGCAAACGGGCCGGTTTTAGACAGGGACAGTACAGGTCGCAACATTCCTGGAGTTGTTGGGAGCGAGACTGATTTAAACAGCACGGCAGTTGTTATGCAGGGAGTCGTGTCCATAAATAGTGGCTCAGGAAATGGATCGAAGTCAATGGCAGAGAATGATAACCCCATGGGTTCAACTAAGAATACCAGCAGGAGGCGAGGGACGGCGAACCGTGAGAGAGGAGGGGAGGAGGCAGCAGCAGTCCAACGGGCAAAGAAGCAGCCCAGGAAGATGCGTGGAAGAGGGGAGGAGACTGCAGTCCCACAGGCAAGAAAGCCCAAGAAGAGGTCACGCGGGCGTGTAAAGTTAGAAAATGCATACATTGATGACGCCCACAGGCGACGTACAGTCTTCAGCAAGCGGAAAAATGGTTTGATAAAGAAGGCCCAACAGCTCGCCACGCTGACAGGAACCCAGGTTGTCGTGCTGCTGGTCAGTGAGACGGGACGCCGTTACGCATGGGCCACCCACAAGCTTGAGTCCGTGGTCAAAGGCGAGGAGGGCAAAGCCCTCATCGACACGTGTCTCCGCTCCACAGACCTGCCACCGCAGCATGAGCCATCCACTGAGGACCGCATGAGCACCGCAGTCTTCAGGAAGGAGATGTCTGAGTCAGAGAGCTTCCTGGAGCAACACAATAAGCATAGTTTCAACCTGAGTTTTAACAGATCCAGTCTACCGCCCACCGCCAACAGCAGCAGTGTCAAGTCCATGGTGCCCAAAACCTCCACCATGCAGCTGATATTGCCAGCTGACACTCCCACCATCATTAATCAGGCTCAGCTGCAGCTGCTGCAGCAGCAGCAGTACCAGACCCAGGTGCAGCATGTCCAGACCCAGTTGCAGCCTATCCACAACGCCCTGACCCAGACACAGGGGCAGCTCGTCCAACAGCACTACCAGATGCTGCAGCCGCAGAACATCTACGACCAGCAGCAGCAGATTTTTCTGTACCCAGCGCAGCCTCAGTTTGGCTACATGCAGCCCATGCCGGATCAGCAGCAGATCAGCGCTTTGTCCCACGTCCCCTCTTCCATGCAGATGTACACTGCGCAGGCCCAGGGCAACAGCATGGCAGATATATGCGTACCTGTCCTGCTTGATGACTACATAGGTATAGGCAATTAGAAATCGTCAACAGTGACGGCGCAATGTAAGCCTTTAAAAGATCAAATAAAGGGAGGGCTGTGTCAGTGTTGTAAAACAAGCACATATATGCAGAAAAAAGAGGCGAAATGATATATTATTAAATAAAAATCACACCTGTGTGAAGTGAGGGGCGCTCTTATCATTCTACATCATCATGCATCAACTCATACTGGCCAATCAGAATGCTTGTTGCCTGTGATTGATAGATTTGCTCGTCTACATCGTACATTTTCCCTATAATGTCAATGTTTTGATGTTTACTTCACGTCATATTTAGAGGAATTTTGACCTATTTTCTCCGTTCATTGTCAATGGCAAATCTTGAGATGTGTGGGGACAAAAGCTGTATAGCGTGTAAAAACGTGTACGTCACCAAGAGGGGGGCGGCGTCTGAAAAGCTAGGGGCGGCCCTCTCGTGGGCTTTAAATTCCAGCCCACATCACTCAAGAATAGAGTGCCGGTGGTATGTTTTTGTAAATATTGAGCTCGTTCTTGGCGACAACATAGTGAACCAACACCAGGATGGATAGAAAGAACGTCGGGCCCAAATACATTACAAGGACAAGGAAAATGTTGTGAACAAACATGGCTGTGCTTAGATACTTTGTTGAACGTTATGTCTCTGCGCCCGTGCGCCGTACAGCCGAGATCCAAGCCATTCTACGTCTTTTTGTAAACTCGTCAATCTGGGTTCCTTGATGCTGTCTCCATGAGGTCAGTTTAAAAAAAGAACGTATACAAGCACACTGGATAGTCGCTCAATGTAAACAAACCAGACAAGCCAACAAGTATGGCGGCCGCTACCACGTGACACATATGTTGACGCCCCCTCCAGGAGATTTTGGTACACAACTATACAGGAGGGGCTAGCGCCCCTCAAAAAAGACAATATAAAAAATCACACCCAGTATTAAGTGAGCGGTGCCTTGATGGTGACGACGATGTCTGATGGTGATGTATGACCAATGACGTCAAAGGGGGCGTAATAATAAGGAACAGACACACACAAAGTTACATGTTGGAGCGGTTGGCACTGCTACAAAATAGAAATAAAGAGAAAGAAGAAAGAGAGAATATAAAGAGAAGAGAAATAACCTTTTTGGGGTGATTGAAATTAATCATTTTTATTTTATAATTTTTTTTACTGATGAGATCTAACTCAGGGTTCATTTGGTTACCAACTCTCCATCATTTAGCTAGGGACCACCTGGAACCCCCTCAAGGACCACTGGTGGTCCCGGGATCACTGTTTGAGAACCACTGATGTATGATAATGAAGTCATCCACTTATGTCATTTGCCATTGACTTGGCCATTGACTTTAATGCACGGAAGAAAATTCGGCATAAAAAGTCCATAGCCTTGGCCACACACATGATGCCACAGTCACCACATTTTGGTGCCCAAATCAAGACAATGTGGAAGTAGAGCATTCTTCCTGGTGGGAATACTTTTGATCAATAACTAAATAATGTAAGCCTGGATCATCCATCCATCCATCCATCTTCAACCGCTTATCCGCAGTCGGGTCACGGGGGCAACAGCTCCACCAGAGATATTGATATTAGTGACCTCCACCTGGGGGATCCCAAGACGTTCCAAGGCCAGCGAGTCGATGTGTTTCCTCCAACTGCGTCTTGGTCTGCCCCGGGGTCTCCTCCCAGTGGGATGTTCCTCGAGGGCCTCCCTCTCGGGAGACGCCCGAGAGGCATCCTAACCAGATGCCCGAACCACCTAAGCTGGCTCCTTTCCAGGCGAAGAAGCAGCGACTCTACTCCGAATCTCTTTCTCGTGACTCACCTTATCTATAAGGGAGATGCCAGCCACCCGTCGAAGAAAACTCATTTCGGCCGCTTGTATTCGCGACTGAAAGTCTGGATCAAAACCCTTAAAACTATAATGACAACCAAAAAAAGTTATTTTTGACCCCAAATAAATTATCTTAATAGCTCAGTATTACAGAGAAATAGGACTGTCAGTTTGTTGTTGTTCGTAGTTTGTTCATTGGATGAGAAGGGTCCATCCTCCATACCACACCCTGAGGCTAGATCAGAGTCTAACCAGACATACGATAAATACAACGACAAATATGACAAGAGTTTCAGTTTCAGTTTATTTTTATTTATAGTGCAACATCACCCCAAGGGGTCTCTGTGCACTTCACAACAATACACAGCAAAAAGCAGAAAATACAATAGCACAATAACACAATAACACAATAACAAGCATAGTACGATGTGTCAATACACATGGATGACATAAGTACCATACATTAGGACACAGTTAAAAATGCGTTCAGAAAATCTATTAAAATAGCATATAGGGTTTTGAAACCACGGGGCAGAGCACAGTGAATATAGTGATTTCAGTGAAACTAGGGGGAACCATAATGCAGGGAGAAAAGATGGGTTTAAGTCTAGATTTAAAAATGTCTAGTGAGTTGGCATCTCTTACTGTTTGTGGGAGAGCATTCCAGAGACAGGGGGCACGATGTGTGAATGCTCTGCCCCCAACCGTTATTTTATTGTGGTATGTGACTGAGTTTTCCAGTATCTTGGGAGCGTAGAGGTCGTGGGGGGATGTATGCTTTTATTAAGCTAGACATGTAGGGTGGAGCAAGTCCATTTAGGGCTTTAAATGTCAGGAGGAGCACCTTGAAGTGGGCTCTGGCCTGTATGGGTAACCAGTGTAATTCTATGAGTGTGGGTGTGATATGATCGAATTTCCTTTTTCTTGTTAGTACTCTGGCTGCAGCATTTTGGACAAGTCTAAGGTCGTTTGTTGTTTTTGATGGTAGACCGGAGAAAAGAGCATTGCAGTAATCAATCCTTGAAGTGATGAAAGCGTGAACCAGAGTTTCGGCATCGGGAAGTGATAATATTGGACGGATTCTAGCTAGGTTGCGCAGATGGAAAAAGGTGGATTTTGTGATGCTTTTGATGTGGGGTATAAATGATAGGGATGAGTCAAAAATGACTCCTAGATTTCTGACTGTTGGTTTATGAGTTATTGGGCAGCCATCAAGGTTTGTGGTTGTGTTGTTGAACAGATCAGTATGTTTGGCTGGGCCGACTAGCAGCATTTCGGATTTGGCAGAGTTGAGGAGTAGAAAGTTCATCCAGTTCTTAACTTCGGTTAGACGGTTTCAAGGTTTTGAATGTTAGACTGATCGTTTGCTGTGATGGGGATGTAGATTTGAGTGTCGTCTGCATAGCAGTGGAAGTTTATGGTGTATTTTCTGAAGATGTCCCCTGATGGGGTCATATACAGACAGAACAAAATTGGACCGCTAGGACTGATCCTTGTGGGACGCCATATTTGACGTCAGAGAAGTCTGACATTGAATTGTTGTACAACACACACTGAATTATAACTGAAAGAGGATAAATATAATTTATAACTGATCAAATTATTTCCATCAGCAGTCCGTCCTCTAGTTTATATAACTCTATGGCTAGTGCCCCTCAAGAACAAAATAAAACTAGAAAAAGTGCCCCTCGGGGCACAGGTCTCCACCAGGGCAGGTCAGGTTGTGGCCTCCTGGTGGCGCTATAATAGGCCAATGTGAAAAGGGTGCCATTTCTTCATACGCCTTTGATGGCAATTGGATGATTTGAGGCATTTTGTTCCAAAAATGTGTTTTGCAAAAATCAACCTGTTGGTGGCGCTATAACAGGCCAATGTGAAAAGGGTGGGATATATTCCTCAGCCTAGTAAGAAAATGTGTGAAAGATTTCACGTAAATTGCATGCTGCGTTCATGATTTTAGGCTTTTGTTCAAAACGGGGCAATCTTGCAAACTGTGAAAGCCAATTATAGCCAATTAGGATGGAATATGAAATATCGGACAGATCCGACTTGAGCACATGACCATAGAGATACTGTGTAACGATTTGTGGACAGAATCTGGAGGAGTAATATCAAAAAATGTGTTTTACAAAAGTCGGCCTCCTGGTGGCGCTATAAAAGGCAGATGCGGAAAATGCAGGTCAAGGGTTTATCCTTGGCCTCTAGGGAGTGTGCATGGAACGTTTCACGCAGATCGGTGCAGTTTTAGGTAAAAAATGTGAAAGCTGCCTCATGGTGGCGCTATAACAGGCCGTTCTGGAAAATGTGGGGCAGAGGTTCATCGTTGGCATCCAGGGAGTGTGTGTGCAAAGTTTGGCATCGACCAGGTTAACTGTGCCGGAGATTAGCTGTTCACAGACGGACGGAAGGACGGAAGGACGGACGGACACACGGACGGAGTGCAAAACATACTCTCTCCCCATGCCTTCGGCCTGGTGGAGACAACAATAGAGAATCACATGCATGAATCCCATTCGGATATAGGGTTGTCCAACCGATATGGCCATACTGGTGGCATCAGGGATCTCCATATATGGGCATAAAAGGGTCATGGGCATTGAGATATCCATATATGGTAATAAAAGGGACACAGGCACACTGACAGATACAGAGATCTCCATGGGCACTAAAGGGACACAGACAGGCAGGCATGTACAATGGCTACTCAGACAACAGGTCTTGCATAACCGGGTCAGGCATGCTTCCCTATTTGGATTGTTTCCCGAGTAGTCCTTTAAAGAAACAAACAATCACAAACAAAAAGACCAGCAGGTCTAATGTCTTATGTCAATATGCCCATAGGCATGGAGATCCAGCCGATCCAAAGATGTGCCCATATACGGCCATATACTGATGACATCAGGGATCTCCATATATGGGCATGAAAGAGATAGGGACAGACAGATCGATGCCTCCATCCATAATAAAGTCACACAGACAGAGAGGCCTACAGAGATCTCCGTGTATGAACACAAAAGGGACACAGACAGATGGGTACAACAGGTACGTTGACAGCAGGTATAATGTGTATTGCATAACCGGGTGGGCATGTGTTCCCTATTTCCATTGTTCCTGACTTTATCAGGAACAATGTCAATGCATATATACAATAATGACCCGCAGTGAAATCTATTAAAATCTTGAGTTCAATAATTAAAAGGATGTGTGATGACAAGAAATCTAGTATGTGGAGGCATTCCTTCAGTCTTAATGGCAGCATGCAGAAGAGCTTTGGCACCGTTCGGTCCAGTGACAGCTTGTGAAAGTAACCTCGGGCAATCACACACACGCTCTTATAGATGGCTCACGTGAGTGAACAAACTGTCCGACCTTATAAGGGCCATCTCCTCTCCTCTTGCTGTGACCTTGCCGCAGTGGAGCTTGAGCAGTGGTGGAAAGTAACTAAATACATTTGACTCAAGTACTGTACATTTTTAGGTACTTTTACTGGAGGTTTTTCCTCAATGTGCAATACTTTTATTTCTACTCCATTACATCTTGGATCCAAATATCGTACTTTTACTGCAAACTTTAGTTACTGATTTTTATTATTACAAAACATACATTAACCACTTCATTTCGGCCATTTGAAAATAGCTGATCTACAAGCTCACTGCTCAGAATTCATCACGATGCAACGCATTGTGAGCTTGTAGATCTGCTATTTTCAAAAGAGTTTTATTTAAAAATGAACTCATGCATAAGTACTAGGTACTTCAAGTTTGTAATAAGTGGTAAAACGGTGCCCCCTTGTTTGAAATTGTATTGTAGTGTGTTGTAGTGTGTAGCTTTCTTCCAGGAATAGCTGAGGGCTGATTTCACACAACACCGTAGTGCACCACCACCCCATGACATTCCATACAATCCATTTATTTGGGCTGCAACTACAAATCTTCTATTTTCATAACTTCCAAATGATTTGGAAAATGTTCAGCTAATCCTCATCTGTCTCAAAACTCCTGTCCAGGACAGGCTTCAGACACACCACCTCAGGAGACTTTGCTCAGATCTGAACCCATCCGTTGCGACCACATGTGTCCTTGCTGACATCGACCCCAGGCAGGGTTCAAAGTTCAAACCCACAAAGCTGTGTGCTAATAATATGCCCGTTCAAAGTTCAAACCCACAAAGCTGTGTGCTAATAATATGCCCAAAAGAGGGATATATTATTAATTCAAACAATTGTATTAAATTATTGATTATTTTTTTGAAGGGCGCTAGCCCCTCAAAACAGCTTTGTTTCTCTGTCTGTCGCACGAATGTGCTCAGTTGATTGATTGGCTGAGCACGGAATGTGATGTATGATGATGTATGATGATAAGAGCGCCCCTCACTTTCCACAAGTGTGATTTTTTTATAATCAGGTCAAAGAGGGTCAAAGTTTATGCAAGAGGGTCTAGAAGGGTCTAGAAAATGGCCTAGTCATAGTCGGGTCTGAAAGACCCTCTTCTAGGGCCTAGAAGAGGGTCTTTCAGACCTGACTATGCCTAGAATCTAGGCGGTTCAGTGCCTAGGAGCCCATATGTACGCATGTAATCACTGAGACTGAGAACACGTGCGCACATTTATGAATGCAATGAATGAGTCCTCATGATGTTTGTATTACACATTACGGTGTTATGACCGATCAAACATACTGTTTGTACCAACAACCTGGGATTGCCTGATCACCTGTTAACAGGGTATGTGTTAACTTGCATACTAAACATTGCAAAGTACATTGAATGCCGTTTATTAGTGCTGGTGTATTGTTGTGAATATTTGGCTATGTCGAAGTAGTATTCAGAATCTGATTCTGAGGACAGCCGGACAAGCACCATAGCTTGGTAAATTGGCCAATTCAATGTTTGTTTGTTCCATTACAGATTGTGCCTTACTGTCACTGTTATTTTAACAGTTTTATTTTGTTGTCTATTTTAGTGTATTTAGTCTAAGTCAGACAGTCTATTTATTCCTTTGTTGTGCTGTATACATACAGTGACATAGCCCCAGTGGCTTTAAAATGGGTCCTCATTTGCTGTCTTAACTACATGGTTAACTAGACCTGTGCCATTCTGGGCACAGGTCTCCACCAGGAGGATAGGACTGTGTGAGATGTTTGGCAAAATGTTTAGGATTAATTTAAACATGTTTTTGAGGCATTTTGTTCCAAAAATGTGTTTTGCAAAAATCAACCTGTTGGTGGCGCTATAACAGGCCAATGTGAAAAGGGTGGGATATATTCCTCAGCCTAGTAAGAAAATGTGTGAAAGATTTCACGTAAATTGCATGCTGCGTTCATGATTTGAGGCTTTTGTTCAAAACGGGGCAATCTTGCAAACTGTGAAAGCTAATTATAGCCAATTAGGATGGAATCTGAAATATCGGACAGATCCGACTTGAGCACATGACCATAGAGATAGTGTGTAACGATTTGTGAGATTTTTGGACAGAATCTGGAAGAGTAATATCAAAAAATGTGCCAGAGATTAGCTGGTAACAGACGGACGGAAGGACGGACACACACACACACACACACGGACACACGGACGGAGTGCAAAAAATACTCTCTCCCCATGCCTTCGGCCTGGTGGAGACAATTAGGCTACGTACCGCCAAAGACAGAGATATACTTGGTTAATGGTTATACTGCAGATTTGCACTTAATTGATTACTGACCTGACCCTTTTACTGTGTGGTGTTCATGATGAGTGTTCATTTGCAGTGATCTTTGCAGTGTTTAATGCCAAGTGCACTTGGCTCAGAGTGTGTTTAACCGTGTGTATATGGATTTAGTCAACGAGTACATCTCAGTGCAGCTATTTACTCAAACTATTTATCTGTCTATTAGAGGCCTTTGCAATCTATTGTTGGTGACATATGGACAGTGGACATATAGGTGTTTATGTAGTAAATGTCAATACGTTGTACTTTTCTAAATAAAGTTATATTTACATAAACAACCAACCATTATTTTGTTCACTCAAACTGAACCTTTATCTTTTGGGGAAATTAACTGAATATACTGTAATAACATACGTATTTCGGGTCTCCCACCCTGTAATTGGGAGAGGTATATATTGTGTATAATAGAGTACAATAGAGTATTATTTTGGTTATATTTAGGCTCTTTTTATTCAGTTTTGATCACTTTAAATAGCATAGATCTTTGTTTTGTTGCAAATACTTAATTTTTTAAGGTACCTGTCCCGACAACCATAAATTACATGGGTCCAAGAAACTGTAATAAATCAGCTTCAGATATTGCAGGAATGCCCTACTAATTTTCTGGTACAGCTTGTTTTATGTTGGTTGCACATGTCACAACATGCCTATTGTGATGTAACAGTGATGTAACAGTGTCGAAATATTTGGTTTTTCAATGGCAAGTGACAGCCATACAGCTGACTTGCACAGGCATGTGTGCAAGAGTCACAGAATAAAGTACGATACATTAGAATGCTCTCTGCCAGCTAATGCCTGAACAAGTCACTGAGGACCAGACAACTCACCGGCTGAGTCTGGGGGAGAGCGAGGCTTGCGACTTCAATCTTCCGCTGGCCTCTGAAATACCCTCTCATCCCAATGATTATGGAGAGGATCAAGGAGAATCTGAGAATGGGCCACCTCCGCTGGCCTCTGACATACCCTCTCATCCCAATGATTATGGAAAGGATCAAAGTGAATCTGAGAATGGGCCACCTCCGCTGGCCTCTGACATGCCCTCTCATCCCAATGATTATGGAAAGGATCAAAGTGAATCTGAGAATGGGCCACCTCCGCTGGCCTCTGACATACCCTCTCATCCCAATGATTATGGAGAGGATCAAGGAGAATCCGAGAATGGGCCACCTGGAAGTTTCTACCAGAGCAGTGGGAAGAGGAAAGTTTCCCGCAAAAACAAAAATGTCATCACCGCCAATGTGGCTGGGGCCAAATTTGAGATTGTTCATACAGTCGTCAATGAAATGGCTTTCCGCAAAACCTGGGGCGCGGATGAGGCCAACCTCATCTGGACTGACTCACTGGTGCAGTATGAGAAAATCACAGAGCTTAGAAACTACCAGAGAATTAACCACTACCCCGGCATGTCAGAGATCTGCCGTAAAGACTTGCTGGCAAGAAACATGGCCAAAATGATGAAGTGCCAACCTCAGGAGTACAACTTCCTTCCTAAGACGTGGAATCTAACCAATGAGTACACTCAGTTTCAAAACTACGTCAAACAGCAACACAGGAAAGGCAAGCAGAAGACGTTCATCATCAAACCTTCCTACGGAGCAGAGGGCCGCGGAATCTATCTGGTCCGTAAGTTGTATAAGCTACCTGCTCAAGACCACACAATTGTCCAGGAGTATTTGGAGAAACCCTTCCTGATAGAGGGTTACAAGTTTGACCTCCGCATCTATGTCCTGGTTACTTCCTGTGATCCGCTACGCATCTACCTCTACAATGATGGCTTGGTGCGAATGTGCACTGAAAAGTATCGTCCACCCAACGAAGCCAACCTGAGCCAGCTTTACATGCACCTAACCAACTACTCAGTCAACAGGCAGAACGAGAACTTCATGAATGGCGAGACAGCAGACAAAGGCAGCAAGAGATCTATTGCCTGGTTCACTGAGTTCCTCCGTGCCAACAACTACAATGTGGCTACATTCTGGGGAAACATCTCTGATCTCGTAGTGAAGAGTCTGATTGTGGGAGAACCCCATCTATTGCACGCCTACCGCAGGTGTCGCCCTGGTCAGCCACCAGGGAGTGGCAGCGTCTGCTTCGAGGTGCTGGGCTTTGATATCTTGCTGGATAGTATGCTCAAACCATGGCTAGTGGAGATCAATCGAACTCCAAGCTTTAGGACTCATCAGAAGATAGATCATGACATCAAGAAAGGGGTGCTTCTCAGCACCCTCAAACTACTCAACCTTAAGGCCAGCGATAGGAAGTGTTACATGGTTCAGCAGAGGTTGGAGGCTCAGAAACGGCTCTATGTGCATGACCCCATGAAGAAGCTGTCAGCCACTTCCTCAGAGAGGGCCAAACAGAATCACATGCTGACACGGAGTAAAGAAAGATTGACAGAGCAAATGGCGGCCATCCACGAACATGAACAGCAAAATCTGGGGAACTACAGATGTGTTTACCCTCCAGATGACAAGAAGCTTTTGAAGAAGTATGATGGGCTGCTGTCTACTGCCTATCAGAATTTCCAAGCCGAGCAAGCTGCCTCACTGACAACCAGGACACAAAGACCAGAGGAACTCCATGAATTCAGCAGTGGGAGTAGCACTGAAAGTGAAATCTCCTACTCATCACCTGAAGAACAGGAGGAGATGGAAGGGGTGGAGCAGGGAGGAGGCATATGTGGTGGCCCATCCCTCGTGAATGGGATATCTACAGGGTTCTACCAGAGAATCCCCAAGAAGAAGTGCACTGTCACAGCTTATGTGGGCGGCACCAAATTCGAGATTGTTCATACAGTTATCTCTGAAATGGATTTTCTCAAGATCTGGGACAAGGACAAGGTGGTCAACCTCATCTGGAAAGACACAGTGGTGCAGAAGAATACAATCGCTCAGCTCAAGGATTACCAGAGAATTAACCACTATCCTGGCATGGGAGAGATCTGCCAGAAAGACTTACTGGCAAGAAACATGGCCAAAATGCTCAAGTGTCAACCTGATGAGTACAACTTCACCCCCAGGGTGTGGATCCTCCCCTCCGAGTACAATCACTTCCAGAACTACATCATGGATTTGCGCAGGAAAGGCAAGAAGAAGACATTAATTGTCAAACCTGTCAACGAAGCAGAGGGTCGCGGGATCTATTTGAGCCGTAACTGTGCTAACATACCTGCTCATAAGCACTTAATTGTCCAGGAGTACTTGGAAAAGCCCTTCCTTTTGGAGGGCTACAAGTTTGACCTACGCATGTACGTCCTGGTTACTTCCTGTGATCCACTACGCATCTTTCTCTACAATGACGGCTTGGTGCGAATGTGCACTGAAAAGTATCAAGCACCCCATGACGGCAACCTGAGCCAGCTTTACATGCACCTAACAAACTACTCGGTCAACAGACACAATGAAAAATTCAAGCATGGCGAGACGGCAGACAAAGGCTACAAGAGATCCATTGGCTGGTTCACCGAGTTCCTCCGTGCCAAGAATTATGACGTGGCCAAGTTCTGGGTCGACATCTCTGAACTGGTAGTTAAGACTCTGATTGTGGCAGAGCCCCATGTATTGCACGCCTACCGCATGTGTCGCCCTGGTCAGACACCAGGGAGTGACAGTGTCTGCTTTGAGGTGCTGGGTTTTGATATCCTCCTGGATCGTAACCTCAAACCCTGGTTGCTGGAGATTAATCGAACTCCGAGCTTTGGGACTAAATGGAAGGTAGATTATGACGTGAAGAAGGGGATGCTTCTCAATGGCCTTAAACTGCTCAACATTAAGGCTAGTGACAGGAAGCGTAATCTGGTTCAGCAGAAGGTGGAGGCTCAGACAAGGCTCTATGGACAGGGTTACATGAAGAAGTTCTCCCAGTTCTCAGGCTGGGAGAAACAGAAGCATATGTTGGAACAAAGGAAAAAAGAACTAAATGAGCATTTGGCACAGGTTCAGAAGCAGATCTCCAGGGAGGAGCATGAAAAACTACATCTGGGTAACTACAAACGAATTTACCCTCCAGAGGACAAGTTTCTTTTGGAGAAGTATGAGAGACTGCAGTCTGAGACCTTTCAGACCTTCCTCGGGCAAGTTCCCTCACTTCAGAAGGCAATGAATAATCCTCTGAAATGGTTTAAGGAAGAGGAAATCCTAGATCTGCTGCGTCAGTGTGATGAGAAACTGATGGGGAATGAAGAAGGGAGAGAGGGAGAAGGTGAGGTTGTGGTGGAGCATAGTAGAGCTAGAAGAGAATTTCCTACAACCTGAGTGAAGGAAAGAAGAGTTTCACCGAGTGCTCACGTGGTGTGCACTGTAAACCCCTCAATCAAGTCACTAAAACCCTAGTATATAGTTACAAGCTTGTTTGCAAATCCCGCAGTTCACTGACTCATCCCAAGGGAGACAACAGCAGGTACTGCTAAGCTGTAGGAGTCTCACTCACTGCTCTGCCTTGGTGGATGGTGTCATGTCACAGGAAAGTCTTAGAAAGGTACTGATTTATATGCCGTGGAATGATAGGCACCCAGTGACCTTTCCAGTGACCAGTGACCTCCAGTGACCTTTCAGTTCATCATTGAAGTAGCCATCATCTTACTTTGACGATGTCTCTTCGGCTGTTGTGCTCCCAGTGCCTCTTTGCTGTCAAGAATGGGCCAGTTCTGGTAATCACCACCAGCCTGACATTTGACATGTACCCCTTTCACATTAACCACCAACACATCTGCGGGACAAGTCCCAACAATAATATAAATCAGTGACAAATAAAACGCCTTGAATCTTCACCACTGCCAAGCCTCTTACCCCCGTATGTGACCTCCATATGGAATTGATGTAGAATTGTATCTTGCTTGGTTTAAGGGTGGACTGGCCCATCCGAGCCCAGCTCAGTTCAGTTCCACCCAGTTCCACCCAGTTCCATCATGCCAGGATCCCCCCCCCCCCCCCCCCCCCCCCCAGTACCCCACATCTACTGCTGTTAACATCAGACAATGGGCTTCATTCAGAAAACTGAAAATTGATGCAGCACTCAGCCTCAAGAGACTGAATACAATCTATAGTTACCATCTGGATAACATCTTTTCATTTTAAGATGCTGGCAGAACACTGGATAGGCTAGTTAGGAGAATAGTTGAACAGTCAAATGCAAGTATGCCCATTGTATGCATCCAAGTATGGATTCTCTAAAGTTGCAATATGCCCACAAGTGCTTCATATTGAACCACTTGTTTTTGTTAGTTTTTTTACTCTGCAATGCTGCATTGCCAAGCCATGTAGTATGAACACATTTCCTCTGTTTTTTTTTCTCCTATATCCACGTTCGTATCCATTTGTTCTTATTTGGTACCCATAGGATGCGAATGCGCCAATCTTCTCTAAATCTACAAGCTCACAACACTTTAAAAAGCTCACAATTCTTCACAACATATGCTGCAGGTGAGCTTGTAGGTCGGCTACCTTCAGCACATGTTGAGAGTTGCTGTCAAAGGAGATGACCTACATGTACTGTATATCGTTGCGGTCGGGTGGAAACCCCATGTCCAAAACTGTTACCTTTCAGGATTAAAGAAATATATAGCAAATGTCCGTCATTGAATGTGCCACTCGATCAATGCCAATCAATGATCAAGTAGGGCGTTAATTTACGAAAAAACACAAGAGTTAAAATATGGAGATCAGAGGTTTCTGCACGACAACAACAATATAGTATAGAGCGCTGGGGGACTCATGTAAATGAAGTAGGGTTTCTGTGCAATGTCATCACAGAGATGTACGCATAAGGACGCAGAAGGCAGCACTCTTCATGACATATCTTGCGGGGACTGCCCGTAACTCCTACAACCCATTATATTACTTTGTCTACGCGGCTTCGCATGCGGTTAGGGTTAGGGACAGGGTTAGTAATAATGCACCGTCGGAACAATGACACGGCATCTATCTTGCAGCATCACACTGCTGTACACTGTGTTTCAGTGAAATGTCAGCATATAAATTGCAAATAAAAATCGCACCTGTGTTGTGAGGGCCGCTCTTATCATCATACATCGATCAGCATCATCTCATTCCGGCCAATCAAAATTTGCGTCCTCACTTTTGACTTCAATGTTTGTGTTTACACAAACACTCAAAACTGGCCATTCTGTCAATGGCATTCAGTGCGGACAAACACTCAAAACTGGCCATTCATTATCAATGCAGGCATTCAATGTTTCTGTTAGGACAAACACTCAAAACTGGCCATTCATTGTCAATGCGGGCATTCGATGTTTCTGTTAGGACAAACACTCAAAACTGGCCATTCATTGTCAATGGCATTCAATGTTTGTGTTAGGACAATGTTTGTGTTTACACAAACCCTCAAAGCTGGACATAGGAGGGGCTAGCACCCCTTAAAAATATAGCTGCATGCAGCGATAAGATGGGGGGCCAAGCCATGAAAGTCGTTCACTGGTTGGAGACTGGAGATGACAAGATATGTTTTGTTACGCTGTTTGGCTGAAGGGGTTGTCTGTCAACGCTGTACTCCCGCAGGCAACAATGCATCAGCAGGGTCCATACTCTAACGCACAAATTAATGGAAATGCAATTTCAAGGGGGAGTGGTTACCAGGCTACAAAAATCCCAGGAGTGGATAGAGTGGATCGTATAATAATTCATACAATCATATAATTGGGAGATCTAAAGGTCAGAGGTCCTTTGACGAATGACTGTCAGCTTCAGTTCTTGACCGTTTCCCATGACTACCCTCTACCATATTGCTGAATTTCGTGGAAAGGGACAGCACAGAACTGCAAAAATAAGGGAAAAAAAGAGAAAAACAATAGGGGCCTTTTTCCCCTAAAAATGTCTAAATAGTTTTGGCATAAGGGGCAAGGCATAAGATCTGGACCCTCTGGTCTATTTGAACGTTTTTCAAAATAGTAAAAGGCTAGATCCCCTCTACTCCGACCACAAAGAGCTCATTGAGCTGTTATGGCAGCTACACAATTTGTCATAAAAGACACACAACTGGTATGATGTCACTGGGATATGATGTCATTGGGGTATGATGCCATTAGGGTAAATTCTGTGAATGTGAAAACTACACCTCTTACTTTTATGTTTACGTTTTGTAGCCACTACAGTCAGTGGCCGCCGTGACTTTGTCGCTGTTCACTATTATGTTTATGGCAGTGGTGCGCCGTCAGGGCCAGCAAGGCCTTCTCTGCTGGCCCTGCACTTGCCTGATGCAGAAATTATATTTTATAATAAATATTTCTTTTTCGAAAATATATTGTATTTATTTTGCAGCCATCATTGTCTCTCATTCAGACAGGCTAGACGCGCTGCTTCCATTCTGTGCAGGTACAACAGCGCTTGTTTTTTTTTAACCAATAAGATTTTTTCCTTGTGTTGTCTCCGGGTAAAAATCTCCACCGTGAGGCCTGCAGGATTTCCACTGAGGGCCCTTGCTGTTGAATTGAATGGGAGCGATATAGAGATTGACAGGTTCCTTAGCCAATCAGATTTCGAGTTTGCCCTGCTGGGCGTTTCTTTCAAGTGCCAGGGTACTCTAGCTGGCCTTTGATGACGTTAGCGTCTTGCCTGTATCCCATCGCTGGGGAAAAATATTGTCCAATGAGAAAAGAGAACTGGTGTTTAAAACTTTCTGCGCGAGTTCCCATCTATGGGTTGACTGAGGAGCTAAATTAACAGATTTAACATGGATTTAACTCACAAACAAACGCGGAAAAAGGAGGAGAAGAAACAGATTTAGTGGTGGATTTACAGTCAAAGCCTTTTTCGAGAAGGAAGGACTTTTTAAGAAAAGCTTGCAGGGTCGACCATGGTATGATGCAGGCAGCCATGGTAAGGATCTTTATATAATATTTATATACATGCGATCGCGATGCGACGCAGCTTATTGATGATTGATCGTTTTATAGGCTATGGTTGTGTCCACTTATTTTTTGCGTGCTTTCGTAAGAACATATGACATTAAGGTTGTTGTTATGTAACGCCGTTGCCATTGTGTGTGACTGTGTGTGTGTGTGTGTGTGTGTGTGTGTGGGGGGGGGGGGTGTTGAAGGTGTGTTTGGATACCTTGTTGATTAATCTTACATCTGTAGCCATTCTCGACGGCTGGAGAAGACCTGTAATACATCATAATTCATGAATTCCACATTCAAACACATGCAAACTTATTTTCGACGTGAGGACGTGGCTGGACGCCTAAACTTGTAGGGTAGGCTACCACCACAGCACTGCTTACAGCGACTGACCGGGAGCAATCACACCAGCCCTGCTCACCACCACCCCCGGCCCCGCGCTGAGGGAGAACCAGAGGTCCGTCCCTGTTGCTGCTTTTGCATCTGTTGGACTGTCGGTCTCTACAGATAAGAGACAATCGGGATTCTATCAGCTATCGAAGAGCTACCAACACAGCTAACACAATTCACTGAAATCAATGGGAAATTACATTAGTATCTTGGCTTCAATATAGCAAAAAAAACTAAAGAAAACGAGACTCTGTTTTGACACTGACATTTGAAAGAGAGCTAATAGGCAGACAGATTATGTCGCTATTATATTATATGACTTTTTCCCCTTTGTCTCTCATGTAGGCTACATTATATCAGACTAGTGCAGTGCTTGTGGTTCAAGAAAGTACAAAATAAAAGTGTATGTGTGACGGGGGTCAACTGTTCTTTTCCTTTCTTTTTTTGTGTTGCATAATGGCCTTATTATTTACCTGTTAATCAGTAATATTGTTTTCCCTTGTGTCATTTATATTACTGTCTTAATGTGCTGTGTGCATCTTTATATCGAAGTTAAGAATGTTATGCAGAGGACCCTCCTCGTTAAAAAAGGTGGCGTAGTGGCAAACAACCAGCTTTATTGGGTTTCACAATTATGCACCCTGCACTTTTAACAGTGCACCTCAAATATATACATATTGTGTTCCTCATGAAGTAATTCAAGTTCTATGTGACTCTAATCGGCCCAGGTCACATATGTTGTTGTCATTATTGTCATGGTTAATCATTTACCAATCATCTAACTATTGTAGCCTATAACAATAAAAGCTACAGCTACTGTACAAGTTACAACATAATATAGATTGTATTTCAGTAACTTCTGTCTATAAATCTGCGTCGACTGACCAACCCCCGTCCGAAAAGGTTGAGACATGACAGTTACCAACCATGTGGGGGTCCCTGGAGGTCCCCAGGGGTCCCCAAACCTCCAAAACCCTGAAAACGCGCCTAGAGAGGCGACACGATTCCAACGAGCCCACCCCGTCTAAAACGGTTGAGAAATGACAGTTACCATGACCCCCTGGGGGTTCACAGGGGTCCCCGAACTTCCAAAACCCAGAAAACGCACCCAGAGAGGCGACACGATTCCAACAAGCCCACCCCCGTCCAAAACGGTTGAGAAATAACAGAGTTACCCTGGGGGTCCCCAGGGGTCCCCGAACCTCCAGACCCCCATTCGGACTACTGACCGACCGTCAGACTTACCGACCGACCTGTCGGACTACCGACCGACCAGTCGGTCGATCTGCCGACTGACGCGGTGGTCGGGTCTTTTGAATTTTGCCCTCCCTCCCTTGCCAGTGCCCAGTCGGCCCTGGTCCCATATTGCTTTGGACTTTGTAGCCGGGCTCCCTCCGTCTCACCATAGTAGTAGTATGTGGCTTGTCCTTAGGTTACCAACCAGCATTGTTTCCTGCTGAGGAGCTGGATAACAGCTCATACAGTAGGTTCACCGATGTTCTCCAGCGGTTGCTCCTTGTCTTGCGCGTCCATTCTATAAATGTTTGGTCTTCTCTCCATGTGACGCCAGATCATTTCACAACCCCAGTGCGTGACCATAGCCACTTGCTAGTGTGGCTATGTGTTCATGCAAAACGCAATGGATTCAGAATCATGACTAGATCAAGTGCCCCTCGGGGCACAGGTCTCCACCAGGGCAGGTCAGGTTGTCGCCTGCTGGTGGGGCTATAATAGGCCAATGTGAAAAGGGTGCCAATTCTTCTTACGCCTTGGATGGCAATTGGATGATTTGAGGCATTTTTTTCTACTAGGCTGAGGATATACTCCTCAGACTAGTAGGAAAGTCTGTGAAAGATTCCACGTAAATTTCACGCTGCTTTCATGATTTGTGGCTTTTTGTTCAAAACGGTCCAATCCTGCAAACTTTGAAATCCAATTAGGATGGAATATGAAATATCGGACAGATCCGGCTTGAACACATGACTATAGAGATAGTGTGTAACGATTTGTGGGATTTTTGGACAGAATCTGGAGGAGTAATATCAAAAAAATTTTTTTTCAAAAGGCGGCCTCCTGGTGGCGCTATAACAGTCCGTTCTGGAAAGTTTGGGGCAGAGGTTCATCATTTGCATCCAGGGATAACGGTGCCGGAGATTAGCTGGTAACGGACGGACGGACGGACACACACACACACACACACACACACACACACACACACACACACACACACACACACACACACACACACACACACACACACACACACACACACACACAGTGCAAAACATACTCTCTCCCCATGCCTGTCCCCATGAGACAAAAACCCTAGTTTGACACGTCACATATTTTGTTGTTAATGGTACCCCAACTTTCAGCAGCTGTCACAATGTTTCCAAAGGGAGTTGGGTTGGAACAAATTGGGTTGGAACAAATATGAACACATTTGTGAATAAAGCTAGTGGTATTTATTTTACAAATTTCGCTAACTTTCCCTAACTATGTACACAGACGGTGGGACACACACATATGGAAAGCATACGCAATGCATACTCTCCCCCATGCCTTCAGCCTGGTGGAGACAATAACTGATACTACTTGCATAAAAGCATCTACCATGCTGCTACCATCTTAGCCACCGTTTTTGGACTTGGAAGTTACACGTGCCACAACTTTCCCTTTGTGACGTATGGTGGTGGTGACATCACATGTTGATGAATGTGGTCCTTTTAAAGGCAGCCATACAGCTTTCAGAGCTGACAGAGCAGGACAGAAAGTGTAGAGGCTGAGACAGAGTGGGAGAAAGAGAAAGAGAGAAAGAGGCAGAAAGTGACAGATAGAGAAAAAGAGAGACATAGAGAAGACAGAGACAACACAGAGGGAGAGAGACGAGAGAAGAGAACATTTGAAAGAGGATAGATACGAGAACTGAGACTGAGAGACAAGGGAGGGATAAGAGAGGAAAAAGAGAATAAAGAAAGGAGAGAGTGAGAGGAGAGAGAAAATAGAGATGGACAAGTACACGACCCCGCCTGTTATTGGTGGAGTAGTTGCATTCATTGCATTTTTTCTTTTCTTTTGGACCTGGAAGAGAGAGAGGAGAGTAGAGGAGAGAGATGACAGGAGAGGAGAGAGAAAGGAGAGAGATAGGAGAGGGGAAGAGAGAAGTGAAGTCGTGCAGGTGATGGTTGAGCTCTCTAACAATGAACAGCTAATGAGGAAGTTTGAGCAGTCATTCATGCTCGCACCCAAGGATACTGTAGCGCTCAAGTGCTATGTTCACAACGATTTGTCCCGTTACCAGGATTCTGACACAGAATCCCCTGAAAGGTCTGAGGCAGAGGTAGAACAGAATGAAGAGAGGGTTGCTCATGTCTATGGCCAGACAACCTGTTCAGAAAAATACTTTCCAGGTGAGGAGGAAGAGGATGAAGCAAACAGAAGGCCCTCAGTGTTGCGGTCAGAGGCCACGTCTGAAGCTAAGGGGGCCAAGGAGGAGGTTGAGTCTGCTCTCGTGGAGATGAACGAAAACACCCTACTGGAGCCCCAGCCAGCTGAGGAGCCCAAAGATGAGAATCAGGTCCTCTCTGCTCCAAAGGCAAACGGCCCAGTGCCATGGGCGACAATCGCCAGTAAGAACCTCCCCCTCAGCGGGGCTCTGAAGCCAACGGCAGCACAGAGACCTGGAAGCCTCCGTCCTGTACTTAGAGGCCCTAGACCAGTGCGAGAAGGAAAGAAGGAGGCACAGGCATGGGGAGTCAGGTATCCCGACACCCACCAGCTGTTTGTGGGAAACATCCCTCATGATGTGCTCAAGTCAGAGCTCAAGGAGGTCTTTGAGCAGTATGGGACAGTCATGAAGATCAGTATCAAGAATGGTGGGAAGGTCCTTAACTTTGGCTTTGTGGCGTTTAATGACCCGTCATCTGTGCGGAACACCCTCAGGAAAAGGCCCATACAGATTCGAGGTGACTGGCGCCTCAACGTGGAGGAAATGACCCGCTCACGCTCCAAAAAGGCCGCAACGAGCCTTGAACCTGAGGCGGAGGCGCCCAAGGCAGTAGAGCCTGCTGCCATGGAAATTAAAGCAGACAACCTTCTAGAACCCCAGCTAGCTGAGGAGCCCGCTTCCAACACAGAGTCCGCCTCCACTGCCTCTGCTGTTCGCGTCCCCTTTGCTCCAAAGGTAAACAGCCCGGTGTCACTTGCCAGGCATCTCCCGCCCAGCGGGGCAGTGAGGTCATTAGCACAGAGATTTGAAGGCCCTCCACCTGTACTTAGGGGCCCCAGGCCATTGCGGGAACCCAAGAAGGAGGAGGCACAAGTGCGACGGGTCTGGTACCCCGATGCCCACCAACTGTTTGTGGGAAACATTCCTCATGATGTAGATGATGCCAAGCTCAAGGAGTTCTTTGAGCAGTATGGAACAGTCCTGAAGCTTAGAATGAAGAGTGGTGGCAAGGTCCCTAACTTTTGCTTTGTGGCTTTTAATGACTCAGCGTCTGTACAGAACATCCTCAGCAAGAAGCCAATACAGCTTCGCGATGACGTGTACCTCAACGTGGAGCCAATGAAGACAAGAGAGCCACATGTGGAGGGAGCCAGATACCCGGACGCCAACCGACTGTTTGTCGGAAACATCCCTTACGACGTGCAGGAGGCCGAGCTCAAGAAGTTTTTTGAGCAGTATGGGATGGTCCTGAAAGTAAGTATCAAGAGTGGTGGGAAGGTCCTTAACTGTGGCTTTGTAGCGTTCAATGACTCTGTGCCTGTGCAGAACATCCTCAGCAACAGGCCCATAAGGCTTCGTGGTGACTGGCGTCTCAACGTGGAGGAGTGGAAGACGTGCTCGGCACGCTCTGACAAGGCGGACAGTGAGGTCCTCCCCCTACGGCCGTAATGCGGGTGTGCCACCCTTGTCGGGTGCCTGATCAGCGGGGAGGGGGACCATGGTCTGGTGAAGCCCCTGTTAGATGTGATAGCTAAGACACGATAATGATGATATGATATTAAGTGCATTAACCACTAACCACACATTTTACATTATTTCGAAAATCAAATTTTTGTAAACATTTTTTGTCTTCCTCTGTGCAAGGGTATACGTGTGCGTGCATGTGTGTCACGTGTATGTCTACTGTACATGTATGTACAGTATGCATATGTGTGTACTGAAGTATGCATGTGTGTGTACTGAGGTCATTCGAGCCCGGGTGACGCGCATGAACGCAGACATTGTACCGTTGATAACAGGGGACACATTTGGGAAGGAGGATAACTTGTCAACCAGAATTTGACATACATGACCATGTATAGAAGAACAGAGAGAGCCATGTGGGTCAATACATGCTGCTGCTAGTATGCAAGGAACTCCCTACATTTTTTTCACTCGTTATCATTTTTTTTTATGTGCGCTATATAGCCCCTCCTATATACAGCTTTTTTGTCCTGAACTCTTGTGACATTTGCCATTGACAATGAAATGAGAGTTCACGTCATATGTAGACTACATATGACATATGTCGGTGCGATGATATAATGTACATTACCCCGTTAAAACCTGGAAAGGCTAACATTTTAGATTTTAACTATAGTACAGTATAAATATATATAGAAAGCAACATAGGTTTATTCAGAAAACTTTTCTGTTTATTCAGAAAACTATTCAGAGAACAATGGTTTTATTGCTAAAACACAAGTAAGCATGAAATAGGATCTCAAGCAACACAAATAAATATACGAATAAAATAAATATAAAGCTCACACTGCTTGGGAAAGTGTTTCAAGAGTTCATTCCAGAGTTTAGGGGCAGCCACAGTCCACATGAAGGCTCCATCCCCAACAAGTAGCAGCTGACCTACCGATCTCAATGTCCTTGTGGGGACATACAACTGAAGATGGTGCTAACCCATGAAAAGATTTAAAAACGAATGCTAAAAATCTTAAACTTAATCCGAAAACATACAGGTAGCAAGCAAAGTGAAGCCAGAACGGGGAAAATGTGGTCACGCCTTCTGATACCTGTTAGATGGCGTGCGGCAGCATTTTGTACCAGTTGCAATCTATGAAGGTAGATTTGGTTAGCCTAGGCTTTTAGCATTCTTACAAAACTGCCATAACCACTTGCCATTTTTAGCCCAAGAAGTGTTTTCTGTGCGAAACAAATGCTTCCAATGGATACATGCTACTTAAAGCAGAATACACTTTTGTAAATTGTGCCTTCATAGGTTATTAATGGTTCCCCGATATTCAGCAGCTGTTCTCCCCTGGAGAAATTGAATTTCAAGCTTTGTGAGATGTGTTACTAGACACCTTTACAAACACATTGGTGAAGAAATAAGGAAATTATTCTCAGATTAGACATTTTTCTGATAATAATTCCCTATATGTGAAATTGAAATACATGTTACATATAGGCCAAATAGGCCTACAGTAAAAAAAGTAGATCGGCTATTCTCAAATAGCCGATGTATTTAGGCCTACCGTAGGCTGATTTAGATGCTATGGGGGGCGAAGCACTCGTTTCTACACCCCTCCGGGCAGCGCACCCCCCACGCCTCCGCCTCCCAACTACACACTCACTCACTCACTCGCGCACGCACGCACGCACGCACGCACGCACGCACGCACGCACGCACGCGCACACACACACACACACACACACACACACACACACACACACACACACACACACACACCATTTTGTTTATTTACTAGCAATTGTTGAATGCAAATGTGCATTTTCAGAATTTAATTTTTGAGAAAAGCCCCTTTTTTTCCCCTTCAGTGCCACATATTCACATTTTTAACATGTTGTTTACTCTGTACTTATTGGTGGACGGCACTGGACGCACAACCTTCCCACAAACTTTGATACAAATATGAACCGACCTGTTTGCTACATTACATCGACCACAAGAGCAGGTGAGGATGAAGGCTGATGTTACTCTGCTGCTCCACCTGGTGGTGCCGTTGTGTTTGTCTGGGACAGTGATTCAGGATGGACAGGATAAACCTCCACCTTAAAACTCAAATTGGTCAAAGCTAGCAGATTCGATGATTGTAACTATTTGAATGGATTACTGATGGAACTGAATAAATGTAACATAAACTTTAATAGATGTTTCTACTGAGAAGGACATTTATGGTCATCCAAATGTTGATCGGTTGTTCCTATATGTGTTTATATTTAGGCCTACTCTATACAAAATGATTCAAATTTATGCAAATGTTTTAATTCATGTGATTTAGAGAATTAAGTCTCAAAGCTGAAGACACTATGTTTCTGCTGATGTGTGTATGTCCTTTTGACGCGTCCTCACAATTTATATTTACTATGTATCATTGCGACCGAAGGTCACGCTTACTATGAAAACGTCTCTCCATACCTCTCCATATATGGTATCGCACCACGTGACATCTCGTAACATGGAGAACCTTAGATCTCCATGGTTGTCAGTCCATCATGTCAGTCTGACATCATCAAACCCTTTACACTCAAGACACGCTATATACTGTATATAGCCATGCACCCTGGCCATACCTGTTTTTCATTGTCCATATTTGGTCAAAGTTGATCCCATGCCAAAGCGTTCTGCCCCAGCAGCGCGACCTCGACATCATCAGGGATCTCCATGGGCATATTTGTAGTCACGACGTATACAACATCGCCAGGGGCCCTTCCCCATATATGGGAATGTCAATATATGGCCATATCACACCTCCATATATGGTCACACCTGGTAACATCACGCCTCCATATATGGTCACGCCTCGTGACATCATGGAGACCTTTAGATATTTTTCATTTTTCGGTCAAAGACACTGACCTCATCTAACCTTGGATAACCATACATGGAGAAGACTGGATCATCATCTAGATCTGCATATACAGTAGGGAGCCGGCCAGCAACCCTACATCTGACCTATTATCTCCATATACAGTATTGAGCTGACCTGTTCTGACATTCCATATGTTGATCCTCCCCACCTGTCCTTCCTGTTCTGACATTCCATATGTTGATCTGACCTCATTAACCCTGTACACTCAAGACACGCTCCATATATGGCCAGTACAGAATTCATTCCATATGTTGATCCCCCATGCCAAAGCACCAGCGCTCGCCCAGTCGCTCAGCAGTCTGCGGTCACCCAGGCAGATGCGTGCACGCGACCTCGCCCTAAAACTAAAGTTAAGAATACATGTAGTGTAAAAGTACAATATTTGCCTCTGAGATGTAGTGGAGTATAGAAGCAAAAGTAGTGAAAATTGGAAATACGTAAAAGTACCTCAAAATTGTACTTAAGTACAGTACTTAAGTAAATGTACTTAGTTACTTTACACCACTGCTCGTAGCCTACCAAGAGGCAGGGCTTCTGAAGTGCAACCAAGAATGAGTGATTGTGCATTGTGATCATCTGACAGCTGGAAGGCCGGGTCAGATCTGGCACATTATGCAGAAACATTACATGTGAAAGCATTGTATATGTATATTTTGGAGGGTGTGGATTTCACAAAAAGGCCTTTTTGTGAAATCCACCCCCCCCCCCCCCAAAATATACATTTTCCTCGAGTTCACCACTGTTTGGTCATCAACATTCCTGAGTGTGGTCATTATGCAAGTTGGTCAGTATTAGTCCCAATGATGCCCTATACAGTAACTAAGTATTGTTGTCAGGCCTTGTCAGTGTCAGGAATATTGCACAATGCAGCCTTAATACATGATAGGCATATCATAATCATCCTGAATCATGGCACACACTGATTTTAACAGAAAGACCAAAATAAAGATTTTTGTTTTTATTGTTTGCTGTTCGTCTTTTCACCACTAGGTGTCTCTGTCGCTCCACCCCTCTCAGCTCATGTTGTTGCTATGGCAAGGAGTGACAGCAGAAAGACTCAGAAAGACTCAGCCTCAGTTGAGTGACAGCCAGGTGAGGAGAGTGTCCACTGCAGCGTAGATCCCAGCAGCATAGATCAGCACTACAAGGAGGACAAAGTGCTATTAGTGAACACATGGTGATCATAAAGTGAGGTGTGCATATATGCGAGCATATAACACTGGTTCAGCGCCGCCCCCGAGAGAAAGAGATTAATTTACCTTTGCAATCGATGCCATGCCCGGCATCCCGAGATTTGTTTTATTCCCCATAACCCGGGAAAAAATAAAAAATAAATTAGCATGTTTTAACATTTTATGCTAACGGACGATCGTGTCCACCTAAAAACGGCCAAAATACTCGTGTGCACGCTCATGCACGCACGCACGCA